>NC_063207.1:26540883-26758383 GCF_017589495.1 Alosa alosa
GCGCTGCCGACGGTGGGGGCCCAAAAGACCATCAAACATCTTATACTATAAATCTAACTATTATAACTTAACTATATATCTAACTACTATATCTAAAATCTCGATTTCATGCTAAAGGTCTTGGACTCTTGACAAGTAATGGACTAGCTGCTGACAATTTTTTTTTTTTTTTATCTCAGATAGATAAATAAATCATACAATTAAATCCCAAATGTCTAAACAATTTGGCAAGAGTGACGTTTTGGGAGTAGAAGGCTGCTTATGATTTATTTTCTGAAACCTTATGCACCTATACATTATAATACATTTGCCTATATGACTGTCAAAATAGTGATCTTAAAAAAGGTGTAGCCAGACTACAACTGAAAATAGCATGAAGTGAGTGCTGCTTTTTACTGGGACTATTTGTCTCCATTATTTCTGGCTCTCTAAATTATTTTGGCACTGGAGCTGTGGGCGTGCGTGTCATTTTGGGGAAAATACAGTCACTTGCTGTTTATTGCCTCTAAAAAAACGAGATGCTTGGCATGCAGTTTATTTATCATGCATGAATGAACTACAGTAAGCATGTCGCACTTATTAACAGACATCCACCAAAATATACAGTTATAATGTTCCATTTGTTTCTTTGGGACAAAAGCCACATAAATAAGCGCAGCAAATACGCATGTCTTCCAGGAGTTAACAGAATTATTCAAGTGTGAGACGGTCAGTATGTTGCACAATGTTCCTTCACAGGTTCTTTCTGAGTCCTGTTTGTCCCTGTCAGCAATGGAATGTGGGTATCACTGCGTGATGCGCGTATGCTGCTTCCCCTGCTTCCCCATTCCTCTGCAGCAGCATCCGACGTCGGTGATTTACGCACTTCAACCTCAAGAGACTGAAGCTCCATGAGCTCAAGTTCATGTTTGGCAGCGGTCTCTAGCACCTTCTGCTTATTGTAGTAGATGACGAAGTTGTTGATGATGGGGTGAATTGGCAACGCAATAGCGATTACCCCGCACAGGAAGCTGATGGCAGCGTTACACCTGCCCAATGTAGTTTTCGGATAGATGTCTCCATATCCAACGGTCGTCATGGTGATGATAGCCCACCAGAAAGACTGGGGAATGCTCTTGAACAGGGTTTCTGGGTGACTCTGTTCCATGGTGTATGCCAGAGCGGAAAACACAAAGATTCCTACCCCCATGTACATGAGCAACAGACCCAATTCTTTGAAGCTTCTTTTCAGCGCATAGGTGAGAGTTTGCAGCCCTGAAGAATGGCGCGCAAGCTTGAAGATTCGCGCAATGCGCATTATGCGCAGTGCCTGGACTGCCTGTTGCACGTTGGCCAGCTCCATCATTGCAGTGCCCAGGTATGTCAGGATCAACACTACATAGAAGGGCATTATGGCTAAAAAGTCAACTACATTCATAAAGGCGAGCGCAAAGCGCACTTTATTTGGCGATGAAATGAAGCGAAGCACATACTCCACCGTGAACCAGCCAATGCAGACCGTCTCAATGGCATCCACAGTCGGATGTTCAATGAGATTTCCCTCGACGTCCTCCACTTGAAGGTCTGGAATAGTCCCTAAACACATTACCACAGAGGATACAAGAATAAATAAAAAAGATACAATGGCGATTACGCGAGCGGGATATGAGGACTCGGGCTTTTCCATCAGTTTCCACAGGAACTTTTGGTAACGCTGAGAACGGCTCAGTGCTGGGTCCCCCTCAAGATCATCCAGGATAAGTTTAACTTTGTCGGCGATTTCAGCTAACTCTTCCTCTTTCTCGCTTAAACTGTACTTGCAGCATTCATCCAAGTAATTCAAGTCAATTTTCCAAAACTCCATCTCCTTTATAAAACAGATGGGACAAATGCCTCTTTTCATGTGGATCTCGTCAAAATAGTAGACCTCGATTATACATTTGAAAGAATCAGGGTCTCTGTCAAAGTAGAATTCCTTTTTACTGGGGTCGTAGTCATCGCAAAGGCCCGAAATCACATCAAAACTTTGAGTCGAGAGGTTCACCAACTCCGCCAACCGACTCTCCGGATAACGATTTAACATTTCCCCACATAACACCACCCTTACACCGCCGATGTTGACGGCAATTTCCGTGTCCTCGCTCGCTTCAGACGTTTTGCAGTTCGCATATCGCGGTTTAGGTAAAGTCCACATAGCGCTTTTCAGTTTCTTGACAGTCAAGAATGGTCACCAAAACGTTGAAGAGATGTTTTTGGTAGTTTCACCGGAGACTTATGAGCATAATAATAATAAAAAATAAACATAACAAACTGCCTTCAAAAAAAAAAACGTCTAAGAAGAATAAGTGTTTTAAACAGACTCAGACAACAGACAAAGTCAATGGAAGAGTACATTTAATCCTGATAAGGTGTAAGAGCGCGCGCTTCCGACGCCGCGCAACACCAGTTTATTATCCAGTAACAGGTCTCTCTCTCTCTCTCTCTCTCTCCCCCCCCCTTACTCACTCATACATCACCATATAATCGTCCCTCTTTCCCTCCTCCCGCCGCAGTTAAAGTAGTTGATTTATTCAGTCTGGCTCTATGCGCATAACCAAGGAATGCAGGATAGTCTATACATACAGGAAACAATTTAAATATAATCACCATTCCAAGGACAAACACGATTGTAAAGTTATATTTGAAAACTATTGTACTGAAGAGTGCTATCTCGTGTAGGCCTATTGATGGCAAAAGTGTAGGCTATGTAGATGCTATGATTAGGAAACCATATTCACAGCGGCGAGATCAGGCAGCGTTACTGCTACTTCAACAGCATTCAAAAACAGTAGTGGACTTGTGTTATTGAGGGCAACACCACGCCTGTTCGCTCAAATTGCGCCATCCGCTGGCTCATCAGAAGCTATGCGGCAAAACTGAGTGCAATTCATTAATGATTATTGAACATCCGATTTCGTTCGTATTTCTCGTCCTTTAAATATATATAAAAAATATCCTTAATTACCTTTCGCCAAAATAGTCACCCCCAGGGTACAAATACCTGAAATACTTTTGCGTTGAACTATTTTCTGATGGGGAAGGTTTTTACCAATGCTGCTCACTGTGTACATTGTCCAGCACGTCCCCAGTCTAACCTTGCTCGGTGCACATCTGACTGAAAGCAGTGTGATTACAATGTTCTTGAGCAGAACATATGTAGTGTCCATACCGGCCCTGTGCTAGAGTACAGGCCTGAGCACAGACATCTCCCCACTCCACTGGCTGCTACGTTGTGCTATACTTTAGATTTCATATTGATTGAAGATCAATAAAAGTAAAACTTCTATTCGATAAACCCACACACCATCAACATTCCTAGTAAAGAAAATCTCCTGTTCGTCTCTGTGTTCACTTCTCTTTAGATACATGTTTGAATCATACTGCTCATAGCCAGCTGTCTCATTAACTAATATCCTGGAGCGATTCAAACACTAATTAATTAGATGAGTGGTGAAGTGAATGACATATGCACATTAGGTGTTAAAACACTACCAGGATTGAAGAGGTCTACTTATTACAAAGGCAATGAAGTTAATTTTGTCATGTCATGCTGCACAGCCCATTAGGTCACACCAACTCAGTTGGGAATAAAATGCTTGGAGCGCATTTAGGAAAGCATTATTTAATTTTATAGTCATGGACACTTACTATGGACACAAAAGTCTTGTGGGTCAGAGTGCAAAGCACCCATATTTCTCAAAAACCAAAACATTTCAAAGACAGACCCCACATTCCAAAACAAACTTTCATCCGGTCTCTTCAATGATCTGGGTGGGCCTCCTGCCAAGCTCATTATAAATACAGACTATGATAAACCAGGGCAGTCCTCTTAGTGACACCTGTCAGAAGAGTCGCCCTGAGTGCTCATCGATCATCCAAACTGGAAGCAAGTGCATGGCGGAGAAGGCTGAACTTTGGTGGCAGGAGCCATATTTAAAAAAAGAAACCGCAACAGGCCATAGTCCATCTCACCCCTATTTGGCCAACAGATTGGCCATGGAGCCAGGTCACATTTTAGCACTTCCACATTAACATCTCTCTCCCTTTAACACACACACACACACACACACACACACGCACACCCAACCACATGTGCACGCACACAAACGCACGCACACGCACACACACACAAATACATACCATACATACATACACACCACTTTGTACAGGAGCTTTCTCTCTAGCAGGACAGGGGTGTGTAGGCCCATGCTCTTGTGGTCGTGCCGTTTCTGAGGACCCATAGTCTGCATGGGGTTAAATAAATAGTCTGGGGGGGGAGGGCACAGGCAGGGCAGACAGACTTCGCCCCTCTAACCGGAACCTTTACTTCACCAGGCCTATCTTCTTGGCCTCAGTTTCATAAATCAGCAGCCGCCACATTTTCACTATGAAGACCTCAGCTTCCTCATCCAGCACCTTTAAAGAGACCACAGACAGTAACAGTATTAATCAATGTTGTCATCATACACATTAAACACACATGATTTGTATTCATGTTTAAAAACTAATGGAACTGAATGAGTTAAGGACTCACCATGGCAACATCATCGAGTATAGTTTGTGGGGTGCTGTGCGCCATCACCTGTGAAGCAGGGCAACACATTACACATCCATAGGGCATGACACAGTACTCACAATGCCAGTCACTGGAAACAGGACTGAATAAGATTGACTAATTATTCATTAATAATTAACTAATAATAAATCACTAATTATTTTTGTCAGTCACTTTCATTCTAACCTTGGAGCATACAAAGTCAACCAGAGTGGCCTCCTCCTCGCCAATGTACTCGATGATCTTCTTGTTGATCCATGGCCTAATCCGCCGCTCCATTAGAGTCTGTGGGGGAAACACAACGCACTCAATCAGAAGCCAATTCCACTGCGCCAGCTTGTGCACATGTTAGCAGAGAGTTGTCGGCAGCCTCACCGAGTCTACTATGGACCAGTCCAGTGGGTAGGAGAAGAGCTCCGTCTTGGCCGTAGGGATCTTCTCGATCAGGCTCTTGATGTGCCGGCGCTTCTCTTCGCTGTTGGCGCCGCCCTTGGTCGCGCTCACGTCCAGACCGTCCAGTCCCAGGTTGCCGCCGCGGTCGTCCTCGCCGTAGTCCAGCGGCACCAGCTTGCGCTTGCGGGGCGCCTCCGATTCCTCTTCCTCATCGAAGCGGTTGAAGACACTGTCCACTGTCGCAAGCTTCTTGCGCTTGACCACGTGTGGCTGACCAGGGCTGCCTGCGGCTCCTGATGAACAGACAAGAGGAAAGGGTCACAGGGTTAACTCCCCCAGCATCGCTCACAGTGTTGTATCAGGCTCTCCACAACTCCATTTCTCAGCTTCTCAACTGATAAGAATCTTTCTGGCAAAGCTTATCTGATGCCGACTTGTCGTCACACGACTAGTTTAAAGATTAAGAGTTCATAGCAGAACACCCAAGATAACGGCACTGAGCTTTCACATTTCACTAGCCAGAGGATGTGCGATTTTGCTCAATTACAGAGGATTTGACTATTTTGTCCTTTTTCTAACTTGAGTTGGTTCCTAGAATAATTTTGTAAAGAATTAGTGTTTTTTTTTTTTTTATCTGCAAAATTGGAAACATTAACTTTGCCTTTGAGACCATTCTCAAATGAATACAGCATTTATCGACCATGCAGTAAGCCTGCTGTCCCATGAGTGCTCCTCTCACCTAGCTTGAGGCTGAGGCCGATCTTTGGCCGGTGCTCCTCAGTAGGCTGGGCTTCCGGCGAGTTCTCATGGGGGATGATGATGCCGCAGGGCGACTCGTTGCCGGGTGTGAGGGGTGTGCCATTGCCACTGGCGGAGGAGATGGACGGCGCCGAGGTGATTGGCCGGAGCGTGGGCTTCAGGCAGGGCTTGACCTCGGAAGCATCCTCCTCCTCCTCCTCCTCCTCCTCCTCCCCTCCTCCTCCTCCTCCTCCTCCTCCTCCTCCTCCTCCTCCTCCTCCTCCTCCTCCTCCTCCTCCTCCTCCTCCTCCTCCTCCTCCTCCTCCTCCTCCTCCTCCTCCTCCTCCTCCTCCTCCTCCTCCTCCTCCTCCTCCTCCTCCTCCTCCTCCTCCTCCTCCTCCTCCTCCTCCTCCTCCTCCTCCTCCTCCTCCTCCTCCTCCTCCTCCTCCTCCTCCTCCTCCTCCTCCTCCTCCTCCTCCTCCTCCTCCTCCTCCTCCTCCTCCTCCTCCTCCTCCTCCTCCTCCTCCTCCTCCTCCTCCTCCTCCTCCTCCTCCTCCTCCTCCTCCTCCTCCTCCTCCTCCTCCTCCTCCTCCTCCTCCTCCTCCTCCTCCTCCTCCTCCTCCTCCTCCTCCTCCTCCTCCTCCTCCTCCTCCTCCTCCTCCTCCTCCTCCTCCTCCTCCTCCTCCTCCTCCTCCTCCTCCTCCTCCTCCTCCTCCTCCTCCTCCTCCTCCTCCTCCTCCTCCTCCTCCTCCTCCTCCTCCTCCTCCTCCTCCTCCTCCTCCTCCTCCTCCTCCTCCTCCTCCTCCTCCTCCTCCTCCTCCTCCTCCTCCTCCTCCTCCTCCTCCTCCTCCTCCTCCTCCTCCTCCTCCTCCTCCTCCTCCTCCTCCTCCTCCTCCTCCTCCTCCTCCTCCTCCTCCTCCTCCTCCTCCTCCTCCTCCTCCTCCTCCTCCTCCTCCTCCTCCTCCTCCTCCTCCTCCTCCTCCTCCTCCTCCTCCTCCTCCTCCTCCTCCTCCTCCTCCTCCTCCTCCTCCTCCTCCTCCTCCTCCTCCTCCTCCTCCTCCTCCTCCTCCTCCTCCTCCTCCTCCTCCTCCTCCTCCTCCTCCTCCTCCTCCTCCTCCTCCTCCTCCTCCTCCTCCTCCTCCTCCTCCTCCTCCTCCTCCTCCTCCTCCTCCTCCTCCTCCTCCTCCTCCTCCTCCTCCTCCTCCTCCTCCTCCTCCTCCTCCTCCTCCTCCTCCTCTCCTGCTCCTTCTCGCGGTCCCTCGTGCGCTTCTGAAGAGCACTCCCCCTGGTGGACAAGTTAGGGAACAGGTCAACTTCATGTCATTTCCACTTTTCTTGACAACATTACAGTTCTATGCATATCTTCTCCACTTACAGAACATCTTTAGATGCCAAAGCTGATAGGTAAGGAAGTCTCAAAAAGATTCTATAACAAACTCATCATTAGTGTTTTTAATAAATCTTTGAATATTTGTTTGGCCAAATTCATCAATTAATGAATCATTGGAAGTTTTTTTGATTATCAAACTGATCATCCTCTCTTGGTAACTGTATGTCAACTACACTGGGAAAAGTTGACAAAATAGACCCTGAAATCAATCTCTTCCTGTACAATTCCCATCATAGCTACATTGACTATAGACTGGAACATTGCTGTGGCCATAGCTCTTGGTTATTCACAAACAACTTAAGCTCAAAGCCCAATGAGTGGACCAACCTGTAGTATTTTGGGTCGTCCCGATCATCGTCGTAATCCTCCAAAAACTCCTTCAGCCGTTTGGCCTCTTTAGCCTGAGGGGTCACATGGATAAAATGGCACCCAGACACAAAAGGAAATAGGTATCTGTATCAAGACGTACCACAGTCCTGGTACTTGATCAAATACATACACGCACGTGGGATTTTTCTTACCATTTCTCGACGTCGCTCGTCTTCTCTTTCAGCATCTTTGCTGTAATCCCGCGCTTTCTTCCTCTCCCTGATCTCCCAGTTCTTCAGCCGCTGTAGGATCACAGGTCACACTGTTCATTTGGCATGTCTCCAAAGTGCACATCCAGTGAACACTCTGAACTCCCCAGTGGACTTATCTGTACAGATGTCCTATTCAACTCCAAGCTTTTTACCCTTCAGTGCTCCATTTATATTTATTTATTTATTTATTTATTTATTTATTTATTTATAATATATATATATATATATATATATATATATATGCAGTTCACATGGACAAAAAAGCATATACCAGTAACAATAATACTTCATGGTGAAACTACTTTCTTTCTACACCCATGAGCTGGCCTCCAATCATTTTCTCAGGCTGACTATTTTAGCCATAAACCCTGCTTTTGTCCTTGGGGTTGGGTAATAGAAAGTTGAAAGGGTATAAAAAGTACCTCTTGGTAGGCGGCCTCCTTCTCCCTGAGCTTCCTCTCAAGTTTCCGCCGTTCGTACGCCTCCTCCTCATCCTCCTCCCGGTCTCTCTTCTTCTCTTCCCGGTTACGCTCCCTTGAACACAAACGGGAGACGGAGATGACATCAACGTTTCCATCACAAAGACGGACAGATGCTACACCCTCAGGGTAGATCAAGGCCTGTCTACGCATCTGAAACCCTAAAGGCTTCCATCAGAAGTTTCTTCAGACTATGGATTCTACTGCACTTTGCCTCAAAGGGTTTTGCCAGGCCGAAACTGTCCGATCAAAGTTGTAGTTTTTTAGCCCTCGCAAACTGAAAACAACCTTGACATTCTAAAAAAGTAAATACAACTTGAGAAACTATACAAGTTCTTCTATCTAGGGAAACAAACTTAAACTATTTCAGCGGGTAGACTGCACTTGTGTTGCTGAGAGCAACAAAAGGCAAAGCACATGTTCATGTTGTTAAGGGCCGGTCCAACAGGACTCACTTTTGCGTCTGTGCTGCAGCACTCACCTGGACCTGCTGCGGTCACGGCTCCGGTCGCGGCTCCTCTCCTCGCGCTCCCTCTCGCGCTCGCGCTCCCTCTCCTTGTTCCTCTCCCACTCCCTGTCGCGGTCTCGGTCTCGCTCGCGCTCCCTCTCGCGCTCCTTCTCCCGCTCCTTGAGGTCGCTTCGGCCAATCTCCTTCTCTCCTCTCGTCCCTCCGGTCCCTCCTTCGCGCTCCTCAAGGCAGCTCCTTGTCCCGCTCCCGCCGCTCGCGCTCCAGCTCCAGCCGCTCCTTCTCCTTCTCCTCCTCCAGTTTCTGTCAGGGACCCAGCAAAGAGTACAGGGGAACACGCACAGCAGTTTAGCCTGACGCGCCACAAGACAGCTGACCAGCTCTGGGAGCTCAGAGAACCCAACAAGAGGATACAATAATGTGTCACTGGTTTTTTTTTATTTGTGAAACATTTTATTGATGAAACATTTTATTGAAAGTGGTTTACAGTCTCAATTACTTATTTACAGCCAACACGTTCACAGGCAGGCAAACACACACACACACGCACACACGCACACACGCACACACACACACACACACTCTCTATTGAATGATGACTGATGCTCCCTGGGAGGCCATCTGCTCAGCTTCATAAGGTGGTGCAAACCACTAGAGGTACATGAAAACAAAGGGAGGAAGCTGCCACCAGTCACATGTATGTGTGAGCAACTCTCAAAGAATTAGGCTGCTATCTGCTACCCATCACGCAAATACCTGGTTACACAATGGTATGCATGCAAATTGGAATTAACACCAGAATGCTCCTACTGAGCCTCTGTGGGTCACTCCTATAATGGTATGCCATCTAATGCCCTTGTCTCTATGGCCTTTCCTTGATAGTTTTATTTAACTGGGTAGCAGTTGTTTGTTTTTCCATGACTATATCTCTGGCATCTACAGAATCCAGCCTACCATACACAACAGCAATAGACACACAGATACTGGAAACCACTTTGCGTCCACACCAAAACACCCACATATATAAACTGGTTGGATGACAGATACAAACAAGTAAACACATTTCCTAAATAGAACTGGACAAATGGACAAAATGTTAACAATCTTTAAGTACCTAGAAGTAGAGGAAAGCAAAGAGAAGCGCTTCAGTCACTGGAGCAAGAAAACAGCTGCTTCTGCATGAAACTAGTGGTTTGGGACTTACAGACGGCGAACTACGGATTCAGCGCTTCACTGCATTTTACTGGCCTATATGCTAGGCCTAGAAGGAAGAGCAGGTCAAACCATTCACAAACCATTCGTCACACGCACGGCTGGGTACACAAAAGTGAACCCTACCACTAACCATCCAAGTCTATGGAAAAAGTGCACACATAGAAATGACCTAGATTAAGGGAGGAGGAGAACACTGGGCACACATTTTAACAGTCAGTGTGTAGGAGCACTTCATGTCCTGGTTATGTTTTGCTTTGTTTTGTTCTTAAAGATGGAAATACACATTTGAAATCATATAAGAAGCAGTCTTACCCAGACAGAGTCTTCAGGTGGTTCGCCAGAATCCAGGACCAACATCAAACACAGAGAGAGAAACTCACCAGCCAAGCCAAAGAGCCCCCAACTCACGGGAACTTTTAGAAAAGACCTCATACATACACAAGGTTGACTCTCTACTCCCATGTTCCATAAATAAAGGTCCAAAACGACCAGAGGAGAGAGTTGAGGGGTCTTATGTCAGGGAGGTGAGAAGAAGGAAGTGGGGAAAAGCGCCAAAAAAAAGGACAGAAAGACAAACACAGGGACAGAATATCCCTAAAATGCCAGAGGCCACTCTTACTCTAATACTGCAATCCCTCCGTATCGTAATGTTTGGACTTACCTCCTTAGTGAGACTTCAGGGGAGAACTAAAACACTGAATGCCAGTATTGTTGTTATAATAATGTTCATATTTCCTGTTGCACTGATTTAAGGCCCCATTTTTTTTTTTACAAATGCTGCATCATCTGTATTCTTAATATGGTATGACCATTAAGTCTTGCATGTTTAGTCTCTTGAACTTAAGATCATAAGCATTTTAACAGTAACATTTATCTTTCAAACTGTACACTATGACAATGGAATAGCAATATCTGGCTGTCATAGAAGACTAATGAGATGTCGTATGATGACTGATCAGACTGCAAATGCAGCAACTCTCTGATTAATGGACCTTATTCTTCAACTTCCTTGAGCAAATGGGAACAGACTGCTCATTTTTAGCACTGCCACTGGGTAATGTATAAACCCCTCCATCACAGAGGGCCACAGATGCCAGGTCTTCACATAAACTAACACAGAATGGGACGAGCCATCAGGATAAAACAAGTCTGAGCCATCTACACTGCACTGATGAATCATTGTTCTAAGAAGCATGTGGACACTGAAAAGCTCAAAAAGAAAAAAGGACAAAATAGAACAAACAGAGACGTAAATAAATAAGACAGAGAGGGGAGAGTGGAAAGTAAAGATAAATGGACACAGGAGACATACAGTGGTCTTACCGGTCAAGTCTTCAGAACACCAGCGTGCTGTGGGGGGGCGCCCCCTACTCTAGCACAGACTGCAGGCAAAATGGCCGCAGTGGTTATTTAGCTATCCCCATGAAATAGTTAGCAATTACTCAAAAAGGGGGGAAATTATGGAAAAAAACACTTCATGAGGAAGGACCCGCAATGGTTCACTAAGCTCTTGGCCGATGACTAATACAGCCCCTACACGACCATGAATACTGTGTAATCAACACAACACTAGCGGGAGGGAAAAATCCGAGTCAGAAGTACCACTGCCTTCCCGGGGCTTTGAGGCAGCTGCTGTTCATAAAGGAGGCCCGTGAGCCAGTTGCCCCATTAGCAGATCCTCCAGAAGGGGGCGCCCAAGACGTGTAAAGAAGAAAAAGAAGCTCATACTTACATCCTATCCACGCAACTTTTTCCAAAGCTCTGAGATTCATCTTGCTTTAGTCACCATATGATCTCTATCATAATGGTGGGGTTTAATGAATAGATTAGCTTTAAGGGAAGTTTACATAATATCCATGCACTTTTGTGTTTTGAATTGGTCCTACTCTACATTTTTCTCTTAACCCCCATACGGACATGACGTGAGATTTACGAGATGGTAATCTCAATCTACTTCAGAACTTTCAGTAAGTATGGATACATATAACCCAATAGAATATTGTGTAAAGGTAATGAAGAGCGGTTAATCTACTTCATCTCTTGTATTTCAAATCCAAAATTGTCGCTACACTACTTCAAACAGTTGACTATTTCTGCACTGTTGTGATTAAGATTGTGATTATACTAATCAAGGCAACACACAATTGGGCAATCAATGTTCAAACAGCCCAAGGCCAAATATAAAAATACAAAGACATAACTGTTACCTTGTGAGTGTCTCTGAACTTGCTGATCTCTCTGGATATTAAGTCTCTTTTGTCCTCCTCCATCTCGATGGCATTGATATCCTCCTAGGACAGAAACAAAGTAAACAGACTGAGAAGGGCTAACATACTTCAGAGTGAAGAGTTTAAGACTTTAAAAGAATAGAGATTAGAAACAAACCCTGCCGTCGTCACAGGATCCATTCAATCACATCAACATATAACAATTACCAATACACTGCATTCAATAAGGAATATTACAATGTTAGCATACTACCATTTCAATTAAGTGAATACATACAAGTTTGTACATAAAAACAGTCCCTGTGTTCTGTTACATCATAGCCAGTGCAAGATAGTCTTAACTAAATGAATGGCATGTGGTGGTACAGAGTGATAATGTTACCTCCTCTTTCTTCTCTTTCCGCTTCTTGCGGGGGTGTGAGTCCGAGTCCTGAGAGGGGGCATTGAGCTCACTGGAGTACTCACGAATTAGGCCTTCGATTGCCCCTTTCACGGTCTGGTCCCGGCGCTTTGTCTCTTCATCCAAACTCTCCTCTTCATCGTCCTCGTCCTTTGTACCATCCTCAGGCTTTGCTGCCTGTCAAGAGATCATGGAAATATGTGGAAAGCCGAAGGTTAAAGAAAGAAGAAGGTTAAAGCCCGAGATCTGGACAAAAAGAACCCATGGGTAAATAAGCCTAGGGGGACAAAAATTATTAACTCGTTTCTAAGCGCAACTGGTTCCAAAAAGTACCTAAAACATCAAGCTGTAGTTTTGCCGTTGTTCCTCTTGCTAAACTAGTGAAGCAAGCAGCTTACATCATTGGAATCAACTATCAGGGAGTACACATACTGAGATGATATTTGTGATCATCTACGATTGGAAATGCATACAGTATCTGCATGTTACGAAAGCAGTTCTGCATAAAAAGAGTGCTATAATTACTAAATGCAATGAACCGTGAGTGAGTTTGGATTGGTGTTACTAAATTGGGAACCATCTGAATTAAAATGGCATTGTAGAAAAGAAAAAATCACAGGAAAAAATACAATAGACAGATTACACACCCCATTGGCATTTCTTTTCTTGGCCTTCCACTCGTCCAGCTGGGCCTTGGTCTTGGCGTCGACCTTCACCAGCAGCTTCTTGTCCCCGATCTGCAGCTCGTGGAGCAGCCGCAGGGCCCGGAGGGTGGACTCAGGTTCCTTGTACTCACAGAACCCAAACGCTTGAGGGGAGAGGAGAAGGGAGAACGGGTAAGAGAGTCAGTCATGTGCCCAGTACAGATGCCGTTTGTGCTTACTAACTAGTGTGATGGACACGCGATGGTGAGGGAACAAAATGTGAGGGAAAGTGAGCGGGCTTTGGACTAAGAGCAGGAACGAGGATAAGTGTGGATTGACAAGGCATTCAAAGACAAAAAAAACATCTGGGTTCTTTCTCTAGCTCTCCCTCTCAGGCCAAACCCTGTGCAAGCAGCATGCTCCACAAGTCCTACAGTACAGCCTCCCACCTTTCACATAGGCCTTCCCAGCATGCATCTTCTTGGATCACAGTAGCTCTGCTTGGTTGTAGGGACACCAGTGGGGTGGGGCCATTTGGAGGATGGTGAATTGTAATGATGGGGAGGGGTGGTAAGTATATCAGAAATGGTTTTACCTGTTTTGTTTTTACCTTGAAGTTTTCCAGAGGCTCCCTGGACTCTTTTCCAGCTGAGAACCAGGCCACACTTCTGTGATGACAAAACATATAAAAGTCCGGTCAATAAGTTCACCAAGCATAGTTGATGTGACATAAAGCGATTAATGAATATGCAAAGCCCTTGCAGCAGTCTTCACTCACCGATAGAAGCTGTCGGACAAGCATGTCTGAAGCTTTTTCTGAAATGTTTCCCACAAACACTGTGGTGGTTGGGCCACCAGTGGTGGCAGTAGTGTTGGTGTTGTTACTACTCTCCTCTGTCCCCTTGGCTTGTGTTGTGATTGCCTCCTTCCTTACCACTGTTGGCTTCTGTGTCACAGATACTGTGGAGGGGACCAGTACCTACAGCCACCCATCCAAAAAACAAAAATTCATACATTTTGTATAAGCTATCTGTGTCTACTAGACTTACATCCCTCAAGTGTGCACAACTGCATCACTTAGTAAGCCAAGTTTATAGCAGACAGCAACATTGCACTGTGGCTTACCGTTGGTGCAGGCGTCATTATGCCCATGTGAACTGGAATCATTGGAGCTCCTTCAACATGGAACAACAAAAGGTCAAAGTGACTTCCGTTAAGGGCAACAAATGACACACAACAATGATTTACTATAGAATTCAAACCCTCATTGTACTCATAGTCATTTATTTAACAAAGCATTTTAAATTAATCAGAACTGTTACCCCAAATGTTTTCTTAACAAATACCTCAGATTATCAAAAGTTGTTCCTTTACTTACCTGGAGGCACTGTGGGAGGATACCCTCCAAATTGTGGAGGGGGGATACCAGGAGGCAGCTGGGGAATCCGATTTAGGTGAGGGGGGTACGACATATCGGTGGAAAGGTACCTAATGTAACGTTAAACATTTCCGTTAGGACAAAATGGCACTGCAAATCGGCCTGTTAAAGTAGTCCGCTACGTTACCAACCAAGCTATTAGCTATTGGTGTATTGACAAACGTTGTGTATTTGGCTAGTTAACAAGATGACAATGGAATTGACCTACAAAAGTATCTTGCATCAATTAACGTTAAGTTACTGATTATATATAACATGCTATCACAGCTTTTTGAATGATGATGTCAGTCAAACGAACAACCTCCCTAATAATGAAAATGCGGTTCATTGGCGTTTCCCAACTGTAATGTTAACGTTAACCTGTGAATCGAATAGCAGCTACTACATTTTTTACCAGGCCAACTGGGTATTGATGCTGCAAAGCTTAACAGCGTTGACTGAGTTAAACACAATGTTATCCGTCAACTCAAACCAGCATTACTTAACAATAACTGTTTAGCTTAATTTCGCTCAAAGGATTTTAACCAAGCTATCATTACACAGTAGTAAGTTATGTTAGCTGTCAAATAAACAATACTCAACAACTTTGCTATCCAAAGTATGGTAGCACCACTACATGAACTGCCCATTTTTTGGCCATAATTGTGTGTGTGCCACTGTCGCCAAGTGCACCGCCATTAGTCTAACGTTATGGTTCAGTTAACATTAACATAATACTAGCTAACGTTAACTCTTCGGCTACCAAATTGGCAACAACTATCCATATTAGCAAGGCTAGCTAGCTGGGAGCTAATGTTAGCTAATAGCAAGAAACAATTAAGCTTACCCTCGTTTTCCTTTATTTCAGGATTATTTCACCCAGAATCCCTTGATAACGTAGTAACATATACCTATTAATAACTAATAAGATGAAATACTAATAAGAAATCCCCAAAGAAACGTTAGAATATTATACGCCGGTCAATTAGCAGTATGCGCATGTATGAGGCACAGAATAAGATGGACGAATGTGAGCTGACTAGCAGCAGTAGCAGCGTTCTAGCGCAAGGTACTCTGGGATAGAGACGAACAAAAAAGATAATGTGTGTAGTTTTACCACCAGGTGGCGACCGGTTGCCACATAATCTGAGCCGATGCGGTTCTGACCTGGTTTGAGCTGTTTGATATTATATTATCGCAAGCCTGGAGCACCACGCTACAGCCAAAAGTTGCTTGTTGTTTGGGCTGTTCAATGAACATCATGCTGCTGTTCAATGTGACATTAGGCGTAACCAATGAACTGATTGAATTTCACTTAGGCTACAGATTTTTATTTATTAATTTACTTATTAGGCTACTGTTCATTTGTTTTTTTCCTGTCGTAGCCATATGTCTGTGTACGGGTACGCTGGCGAATCACGTCGCCCCGTCCAGTCTGTTACTTAAAAACGATGTGACCCTTTGGATGTGAGAGGGTCTGAGACTGTAGCAAAGATCCTTGATTACTAGCAAGATAGAGCAACGTTGGAGCAACCCCATAGACAGTAAAAGATAGAGCAAAACAGGACAGTTCCGGTCTGCATAAGTGGGAGTGTCACCTTACGTCACTAAATAAACTTTCTCTCAATAAGCAGTATGAACAGATAAACATAATTGTGTTCACAGTATTATTGTCTATAATCATGTATGATACCAATGAATCATTCTTTAGGACATGATATGAATAATTTAATTAGTCGTGTGAACCGAGCTAGCTAGCTAGCTAACGCTATCTTAAAATGCTATATAAGTGGATGGGAGTAGCTATAGCAATACAACTATGCGCTAACAAGTGACTAGTAGTTGAAGGACTTCGCTTAAACTTAATATACTGTTCCAAATTCACTTGAGTATAAACTATCCACTTTAACTAATGTCAGTAATGTTATTCAGCTAGTTGTCATTTCAAAGAAATTACACTTCGCCGTTTAAAATGTTACCTTAGCTAAGAGGCTAACTAGCCTGCCAACTACCGGACAGTAACTGGCAGCAGCATGGTCTGATATTAAGTTATTTTATTACAAATCCGAACACTAAAAAATTACACTTTTAAGCTTGAAATGATCCCAAACACTTAGATTATGACAACATTTTCCAAAGAATCCTCAACAAATCCAGAAAGACATAATGACCAATTTATTGGTAAAATTCCACAAGTCTCCATTGACATTAGTGCAGCGAAGGTTTACTCTGGTCTGCATAACGGGGGATTGAAACTTCGTTCAAACTTTGTAACGTAGGTCTTGAAAAGGACACTTGAGGAATGTATTTTTCACTTTTGTAAACTTTATACTTTTTGAGATATTAACAAAAAACAAGCTTATTTTCCCCACAGACTTTATATTAGCACTATGAGATCGCAATGGACTAATTAACTTGATTTGCACCTGTATCAACTTCCAGCTGCTCAACTAGGACCCATCAAAGGGCCAGTTAAACTGATTGCACCTGTATCAACTGCTTTCTGCTTAACTAGGCCAACTCTCTGTGTCTCTCCATTCTACAAGGATATAGGGCACATTCCATCCAACTTTCTATCCACTCATCCTCTTCAAACCATTCACTCATCCACCCATTAAACTATCCATCAACATCCATTAAACAATCTGCCTAGCAACATCCATTCAACTTTCTGTCTATCAACATCCATTACACTATCTACATTCAACTTTTAAACTATATACTCTGTCTCAGGCTTTAAGCATACAATCTGGCTATCTTAAGACTACTATTTCCTCTGCCCACAACTGTTTCAAAATACATGTCCTCACTACAATAATTCACTATTAAATAATTTAACTATTTAAACTACTCAACTATTTAACTGTTCAGCCATTTCAACTGTCAGTTGTTATCAACTATGACTCCTGCCAACTGTTTCCCAATAAAAGTTTGTTTGGCATTTTATGTTAATATACAGTATGTTTATATTTTCATGCACTGGTAATTTCCTCGAAATTACATTTTCTAGTTAGCCTATGCCATAAACCAATTAGGCCTACACATGATGATGCTCTATTGCAAAAACACAACCAGTTGATTTGATTATCAGTTTCATGATTTCATGCTTTCTCTCTCTCAGTCCACAGAAAGATGGGATCTAAACGTGTTACAGTGAAATATATACCCAACTGGGCATTTATTAGGTCACGTTGTGACCAGCAGAACGTGTGGCTGAGAAAAACACCAGAGGCATGGTTGTAGGAAATGTCCTACTGTAAGCAACTGGAGACCTCTGCATGTGGCTTTCCACCCAGCACTCCCTTCGAACAAACCCTCGCAAACGGGCTTTTCATTGGTTCGAGTGAAGGTGTGTCACCAAACCTGACGTAACCCCCTCACCATAAATGGGCATAGACACCAGCATTTAAGTAGCCTAAACAGTCATATAACTCTAACTGTTTTTGTTTATAGTGTTAAAATGAAGCCGTTAGTAAGCGCTTAGGTTACTACAATTTGAGGAAAAATTAGGTCTGTTAAAGATTCTTTAAATTATGTCCGCTTTTTCGGTTTGTTGCAGGGACAATTCCTTAGTCTATGACGCTCGTTCCTCATGAATATGAATGAGATAATGGTCCAAAAGACAAAACGCGCGAGCGTCACTTTCAGAATCAGCATCCATCTGAAAGCGAACAGCATCTCATTTCCCTTGTTCTCCCAAACCGTCGACTATCGTTGTAAGAGAACTTAAAGACTTTCTAAAACTCAACACAATGGCTTTAAGAGGATCTCTTTCTCGTCTTCTTAGAACACAACTTCACGCCTGTCAAAATAGCCGGGCGCATTCAGTCGCTATTTTGGGAGCTCCGTTTTCAAAAGGACAGGTAAGGAAATGCTAGATCTTTTGAAATGTTCAGAATACGAAGTAAAACTCTTATGGTATTTTATTTGGTATCTCGTCATGTCGCCCACATAAAGTTGGCTGAATCCATAACATAACGTAGCCTACTTTCATGTTTCAGAAAAGAAGAGGAGTCGAGCACGGACCAAAAGCCATCCGGGATGCCGGTCTAGTTGAGAGACTGTCAAATCTAGGTAAACCTTAGCCTACTATGCTGATAAAGCCTACATTTAACATGCAGCCTAAATGTACCCAATATCTCAACTCTAGTTGCCATTTTCTGGACGAGGACATCCTCTCGGAAGTAGGCAATCTGGCTCTTACATCATGATCTGGCAAATCAGTAGCCTGAGGGTCTAAAACAATTAGGCATTGTTCAATTTCAGTGTTGTGGCGATTACGACAGATTAACAGTTCAGAGGGATTATGATGCTTCAGGTGACTGTTTAAAATTGGGGGGAATTCGGCGATTTTTGTGACCACATGGACTGCGAGAAGGGGTTTGGTCGTGCGTCATGTTCTCCGCTGCAACCTCCCGCCCACTGACGCAAACGGGTTTTGTCCTATGGTTTTGTCATGTCTTTCGGCATAGTCATGTGAAGTTACCACCCACAACTAAATGTTGCCCTGTAAAAACCAGAGGATCATAAAATGGATGGCGAGATAGGCTACACTTATGTAATCCACAACAAACCGATTCCTCGCTGTGATAGTCGTTCTGGCAATTATATGGCCTTGAAAACTAGAACAGGCAAAAATATCATACCAACCTTATTCATTGTACACTTGAGTGTTTTGTTCAATGTAAGGTGATTTGCATTGTGAACATCTTAAGGGGCACAGTTCCACTCGCATAGTTTTTTTTTGTCCAAGGTTGTTCCTCGGGAATGTGCAAGTCATTTCGATATATATAGCTTTTTCCGAGTGGTAGTCAGCTGCGAAACAGATAAACATTGCGTCGCCACGTCTGATTAGTTGCGCAAGGCCTGTAGCGCGTAATATGATATTAGAGCTATCTTAGGAGCGACGTTTTTCAGTGGTCGGATGTGGACGACTGGCATACATTTGGCACATCGTCATGCGCTGAACATGCTTATTCAGCGTGAGAAATGAACAGTATTATGGGCACTGGTTTCATCCTTGCGAGTTAGAGGATAATATTGAGCACGGTAGCCTACCGTTCCCAAGACTCAAAACGGAAAAAGAAAGCAAGCATCAGGCTTGTCTTCGTGGCAATACTTGAGCAAAAGTCTCACCACAAGTCCGAACAACTCAGTGTCCAACAAGCCAGTGATAGGCCTACTGGAGAATGATGATCAGACTGTGGTTTTGGTTTAAAAATAACTGACCGTCTGGGATCTCAATATGAATCTGATACATGGTACAAGTCCCAAGCCAGAGCATCAGCGTCTTCTTGCATGCAGCCTAATCATTTTGATGTCTAAAACAGCAATGTTCCGATCTATTTTTGTCCATGCGACTATGGGTGGTTAAAAGATGCATCATTAGTTTTCTTATGCACTGGCCAAGTAATACAACTCCCTAAAACCAATCGTCTTCAGATGGTAACCCCTCCCTCTCCTTCCCACAATAACTTGTTTACTACATGCTTGCCTACCACTCCCTCTTCCTTAATGTATTGATACATAACAGACTATGCAGTGCAACCTATGCAGTTTCCAGAAGATTCCTGTGTGTTTACATGGAAAATGGGATGGGATGGTCAGACCCAAATGGAAACCTGATTAGGGACTCATGGGAAAATAGGACACATGGAAAATGTCTAGTCAGAGTACTAACACAACACCCCTTCTCCAAACATATTAAGTGACACCCCTCTTCCCAACATTAGTCCTGTCAATCACAGATTTTGCCTTGCATTAGGTGGAGAGTGCAGTGATGTTTGGAGGGTTTAATCGATAATAAAAGTTATACACCTAATTCATTTCTTCAGATTACCCCGTCCATGACTTTGGAGACCTGAATTTCCAGCATTTGGAAAATGACGAGCCATACATGCATGTGCCTTTCCCACGCACCGTGGGCCGGGCCAACAAGCTTCTGGCCGGCGCTGTGAGCCACGCTATCGAGGCAGGACACACCAGTGTCCTGCTCGGGGGAGACCACAGGTAACACACGGATTCGGTTTCTTTTTTGTCAAAGAGCATCCTTCAGAACGTAAAAGAAGAAATGTGAATTTAAGAGCTCCTCTTTTCCCCCACAGCCTTGCTATTGGCTCTGTGCAAGGCCATGCTCAACAGTGCCCCGATCTGTGTCTGATCTGGGTGGATGCCCATGCTGACATCAACACGCCCATGACCTCCCCTTCTGGTAACCTTCACGGCCAATCGGTGGCCTTCATGCTCAAGGAACTCCGAGACAAGGTAATTTGAGCACTTACCTTTATGTTCCCTTGTTACATAACTCTCAGTACCCTCTGTCAAGCAGAGCAGGGAGGCCTGAGGCATGTTCTGGCATTGTTCTTAGAATATCTCTTTCTATGAAATGTCGTAAAAAGATAACAATGTGCTCTCTAACCTGACACAACAGCCCCATTTGTCCTCACAGATGCCGGATATCCCAGGATTTTCTTGGATGAAGCCTTTCCTCGCCTCCAGGGATTTGGTCTACATTGGCCTGAGAGATGTGGACCCAGGCGAACAGTAAGTACAACATTCATATCGGCTGAGAAAGGCCACCTAATCTAACTGATTTGTGTTTGTGTAAAGTGAGCACATTCAGATAATGTCCTTGTGTTTTTTTTCATTATCCAGCATTATCCTGAAGAACCTAGGAATCCAGTACTTTTCCATGAGAGACATTGATAGAATGGGCATTCAGAGAGTTATGGAGGTCACTCTTGATCATCTTTTGGCCAGGTAAGAGAAAAGTATAAAGATACTTTTAAAATGGCTCACATTAAGTTTTTAAATGCATTACCTAATGAACAAAGTACAATGTACCCTAACAGATACCCTGCTCTAATGGAGCCGTGAATACATGTAGGAGAAGTAATACAGAGTACAACTGCTTGCCTTTAAACCTTGCCTTGTAATTCAGGATGTTGCTTGTTCTTGCACAGGAAACAAAGACCGATACACCTGAGCTTTGATATTGATGCCTTCGACCCTTCCCTGGCCCCGGCCACTGGGACCCCAGTCAACGGAGGACTGACTTACAGAGAGGGCATTTATATCACAGAGGAAATCCACAAAACAGGTAAACTCTAAGGAGATACACACTCAATTATTTACCATATGAACACCAAGTAGAGACACAATATGGAGGTGGTATGTTGTGACAATGAAGGGCTCTTTTCTGATGTAGGGCTGTTGTCTGCTATGGACCTGGTGGAGGTGAACCCTACTCTGGGCGCAACCAGCGAGGCGGTGGAGTCCACGGCCAGCCTAGCGGTGGACGTAATCGCGGCATCACTAGGACAGACGCGTGAAGGCTCACACGGAGTCTACCAGGAGGAGCCTGCGTCGAAGGAAGACACCGAGCAACTGCGGCTGTAGAGCCACTAACGCTTGAGTTATGGACTGTCACATCTCATGATTCTGCATTCCAAATGCCCTCCAAGTGTCTCGCTTTGAGACAAGATCACAAGTGTGGCTGGTAGAAGTATGCTGTTGGACACTCTGCTCACTCAAGGTGTTGAATTCAAAAGTCGTCCATCGTCTTGAATTCATACATAGACCAGAACAAATGATTGCCTGAATACAGGTTCTTACAGTTAAGGTCCAGTGAGGGGGTGAATGTGTGCAAGTGTGTATGTTAGTAAGTAAGCCATCAGGACTGCTGTTTGTAGCTTCGTTTACAGGTGTAATTAGTTGAATATGGACTAAGTACATAATTTACGTGTGGGAAATGAAAGTTTGAAAATTAAATGACAGCTTCAGAATTTATTTCATTGGCTATTTCAGGATTTAGCAAGACCTTGGCTACTGATCCACATTGGCTGTGCCAGTGGCACCTTTGCAATAATGACAAGTGTTTGCACTTTAGGACCAAGTGCAGTTTTTAATGAGTTATTTTATATAGTTGTACATTATAGTGTGTGAAAATTCTCATGAGTGACTTTTTGCTATGTATAGTTTTAATTTGTATAGCCTTGTAGATATATTTTTATTCTGTTTTGTCATGACGTACCAATCAAAGAAAATAACTTAATTTTTCCGGAGACAAATCACTATCAGAGAAATTGAAACGTGAAAAGGTATGGCAACAACTGTCCTTTGAAATGACATACCACGTCTGTTTACACATTTCATGGTAGACCTGCTTTTACTTGTCTTTCTAAATAATTCAGAACTCAATAAAATAGTGAACTACAGACTCCTTGATGACTTGATAATTAATTTAGTTAATATTCCCTGCCAATTATAAGACATCCTGTGATAAGATGTCCCACAGATGCTGTTGTTGTAAACACACTGTATCGGTCTACTACCAAGATAAATAGACAGCTAGCAGAGCACAGGTCAGTGTGTCAGAGTCTACACACACAGCTCATGAGAATTTGTGTCATAGTAACAGGTGCTCCGGGCTGTACACACATCCTCTAGATTCCAAAACACACACTTTTTTAAAAAAAATCAGAAATCTCTTCTTGCCAGATATGCAAACAAGTCTGGCATTACAGGTGGTCTACTAAACAAAAACACACCATGGGAAAACTCCATGTGTACCACACCTGATATTCAGTGCTTTATTTAATACTAAGAATAAGACTGAATAGTAAAACTCTTAACCTCTTAAAAGTCACATTAATCAATACATTATATTTTGTAAGTTACATTAATATATTCATTATTGGAAGATTCATTTCAGTCTCTATTAGTATGTACAGTTGCCCTGTGCGTCATGGACACACTCACACCCACACAAAAACAAGGCGGGCACGAGTGGGAGTGGGGCCAGCAGCACTGACATGGGAAGTGAACTCACATTTCATGGCTCAGAAGTCTTCTCTGGGTCTCTTTCGACCCAAGTCCACAGGCTCATCACTGCTGTGCTCCTTTTTCCCGTGGCTCAGTTCTCCAGGGCGGCCAGGATGGTAAAGCCAGTACATCCAGTACAGAAACGGCCGCAGTCTATAATCACTGACGAGACTTGGTCCATCTGGCTCAGAATCATAGCCTTTCACTGAATGTAATTACACACCATCCAAGCACAGCATCTACTCCTCCTCTTACTGCTTTACAACAGCAGCTCCCTGAGGGAGAGCAAGAGCTCGTAGGGGAGGAAAATGGAGTCCCTTGCTATCAGTATATCATCAAGGTAGAGTAAGAGAAGTGGAGAGGAGAGGAGGATGTGACAAAGAGATAGTGGGGTGCTTCTGGCCTCTTGGCTGTACATTTTTTGGACAACTAGGTGACCTATTTACGGAAGAACTTCAGGTACACTACAGCTCCGAGAACGCCGAGCTCCATCACGATAATGACTGACAGAAGCAGTTTGTTGGTCACAAGCCTGTAAAAAAAAAACAAAGAGAGACCAATGGAGGCCACTGTTTTTGTATGGACTGAATGGAATTCCAAACAGTGTTGTACATTGGTTAAAAGGCATGGGTGTGTTTCCCCTCTGAGGTGTTACGCAATAACATACACGTGATCTACTTTACTCCCTGGTAGCGAAAACACATTCACCAGGAAGAACTGATAACGCATATCAACAGCCCAAACACATCAACACCACCTGCCTAGACTGGCAGACTAGACCTTGGAAGGCTGCCAAAAATCTACTCACCGTCGGGACATAGAGCGGAGGATTTTTCTACTTCTGCTTAAGTTCTCTCCAGTATGAACCAGCTGTAAAAAGAAAACCAAAACTACATGTCTTGTTTGGTGATTAGGTCTCTTTCACACCTAATTACAAACTATTCTTTCCATTTTCTCACCACACAAAGCATTGCAAATCCCTCTCTTTCCCTTTCTCAAAAAATCTCACCCGGTCACGAGTGCGGTCCAGTTGATCTCTCTGCTCGCCCAGCTCCTCAATGATGTCATTGCCAACCTGGTCCGTTTCTGCAGCAATCCGCTGGCTGCGCTCGATGCTGGCTGTGGCATTGTTGAGTGATGCTGTGCCCTGGATGAGCAGGGCCCGCTGTGATTGTACATGAGTCTGGACAGGAGAGAGAGAGAGAGAAAATTGGTTGAAAGCAAAGGATACTGTTCAAAATGTTTCTGTATTAATTGACAGTGATCAAAATTTCAACAGACACATGAAAGCAATAACTAAATCAGCTTTTTACCTCCTCAAAATTATTGCCAAGCTTAAAAGGCTGATTTCAATGATTTAGAAAAACTCATTCATGCATTTATCTCCAGCAGGGCTGATTACTGCAATGGGCTTTTCACAGGCCTTCCTAAACAGGCTATCAAACAGCTTCAGGTGATACAAAATGAAGCAGCTAGGGTCCTCACAAAAACTAAAAGAACTGACCACATTACTCCAATTCTTAAGTCCCTGCGATAACGATAACAATAACTATAACCATAACAGCATCCACACTAAACAACAATAAACAAAGTCTCTCCTCATGTTAATGAATGTGACGGCTGAAATTTGATGGGTTCTGATTGGCTATTAGCTTTTTATCGTTCTCAAAATCGCTCTGAAAGTGATCCCCAACGATATCTTTCTTCATGCCGTTATCGTTATAGTTTATGTGTGAACGTCGTCATTCATATTAACGAGAACGATATTTGTTTATAGTTATTGTTATCGTTCTTGGTGTGAATGACCCTTTAGTCACAGAATTGACTTTAAAGCACTACTGCTTGTTTATAAATCAGTAAATGGCGCAGGACCTAAATACCTATCAGACATGCTTCTACAGTAGACACCTTCTCGACCTCTCAGATCTCAGGAGAAAAACCTGTTAGTAAAATCTGCTGTTAAAACTAAACATGGTGAAGCGGCTTTTAGCTGCTATGCGGTTCAGCTCTGGAACCAAGACATCAAAAAGGCCCTAACTGTAGCCAGTTTTAAATCTAGACTTTAAGACCAAATTGTTCACAGATGCATTCTATTAACTGCGCTGAGTTACAAATTCTGAATCTGCCTTTAAATTATTCCACCTTATGTCTTTTATTTTGTCTTCTATACTTTTATTTGCTATTACTGTTTGCTTTTGTTTGTGTAAAGCACATTGAATGACCTCCATGTATGAAATGCGCTATATAAATAAACTTCACTTGACTTAAAAAAAATAATTTAACAGTACTTTACAACTGTAACAGTGGGCAGAATATACTGTACAGAGTCTCACAAATCTTGTTAGGGACACCCTAGCAACCATCCTAATTGCCCTAGCAACACCCTAGCAACCATCTTAATTACCCTAGCAACAACCTAGCAACCAGCATAGCAACCGCTTCATTAATGCGTTTTGGCTTATTGGGTGTTACATTAATGCAGATAACTTTTGATCTGTGTGCCTGACTTTCAAAAATGAGGTACTGTTGCAATTCTTTTGGCGAACTGCACCTGAACAAGCGGCAGTTAGGAGTGGCAGTTAGGAACGACCCTATTGCATGCAAACTCTGCTCCTTAGCCACTACACTACCACGGTCCAGTTGATGAATGGCAAGATGGCATACAGATTTCAGTACTTACACTATGGTCATTCTGAGAGGCATAGATGCCCTGCCTGTTCTCCCCTGGGCGACCAGCCAGGCCTGACCCCTGGTCTGAGCTCCGGACGTCCCGCTGTAGTTTGCCCAGGTCCCGCCTATACAGCCGGATCTTGGTGCTCATCGGGTTTCGGAAGGAGGGTGGAGCTCCGATGAGCTCCCGGTCCATACTTTGCAGCTGGGAATTTTAAAGCATCAGGAATATTAATTAACATGATGCAATGGTTTGAGTCTGCACAGAAACACACCTGGTGTGAGACAGCAAGTCTGTCTGGTGACAGGGCTCCCCCTGCTGTCTGAGACTAGATGACTGACTTCAATACTCGGGAATTGAAGACAGTTAGGGCAGGCATTCTCCAATCTCCATGAACTTCTAATACAGGCTGCATATGAAACTCTGTACTGTGAATCTGTAAGCGCTGTTGCACAGCAATGTATAAGGTAAATGTACTCACAACTTCTTCTGCTTCCCCAATTCTCTCATCGAAGACCCGCACCAAACGTTTCCTTTCCTCTACAAAAATCAGGAAGTTTGTCCATTACACAGCAGCTTCACATTTTAAATTTGATTACGAGATTGCATTAATTTTTTTATCTAAAATAGAGGGCCAATGTAACTGTATAATTTTATTACGATGTCTTATCAAATCGCTGTTTAGAATCGGCATATATAGTAAGGCATCTAAATCTTAATTTCTAGAACAGTAGACGATTTCCATCTAGATATAGATAATTAATATTATACAATGTTACTAAGTGAGGGGGATCATTTAAGGTAGCCGTTGGGAAATTGTTAACACAATTGAGAATGTCTACACCAATCCTATCATATCGCACAATGTTGGCCCATCAGTGCACCAATGCATCTGCTGTGCTTTGATCTAAATGAATTAACTTATGATAGCAAGTTAGTGTTTGAGAAATACAATAACTATAAGATCGCTTCAGTCTTGTTGAATCTCAGTGTTTGTTTTGTAACACCAAATAAAGATAAATGGCTCACTCCAGCTTCTTTCCATCAAACGAAAATAACGTTAGCTAGCACTATGCTATTTGGATAACGTCAAGTTTATTTACCTCCGTGACATCGAAAGATCCGCTGGGGCATCAGCTCGAGTTCGTCATACAGAGATTTGTAAATCTCATGTAACTTTTCTAATTCTTCTGATGACATGTTGGTAGTGTATAGACCACAACAACTTTATGATTTGAGGCATAAGACAGAAACAAACACAAGCACTACCGCGATAATAAAATCCTCGGGACGGCGAAAATTCACTTCCTCGTGATTTTATGCGACCTACTTATTGCCTGCTCTGCGTGTAACATTTTATTGGGTCAATATATTTATCTTAGTTGAAATCAATCGCATTTATAAACCAACCACAGACTAAATCCCCATTTTATAGTACTATCTGTGATCGTACAGAACAAACCAGCTGAATTATAATGCTGATCAATTCAGGCATTGCATCAGCCTCCTCTGTTGAGGTACATTGTGGTCAATGTAGTAGCCCACCACCACTGCCAGTACCAGATAAATGTTAGTGTCTTTTACTGTCTAGGGGCTACCAAAGATCTGATTTTTCTCTCCCTGCCACTATACGCTACATTTGCAATAACTGACTGTTCTCGCCAGGGTTGTCATGGCTCATTCTTTTATTTTATAGCAAAATAATTAACTTTGATAGATCCTTACCTCGCACCATATCAAGGCGTTTATTCTGGTAATGTTGTGTGATGTCATGGTTTATTGTTGATTGCCACTTTATGATATGTAACAAATATCTTAATATTGTCAATGCAGTGTACATAAAATACATCTTGGTGTTCTGCCAAAGTCGACAAGCTAGTCAACGAACTACAATCCCAAGATTCCATTCTGGACATAGCATCTCTGAGGCGAGAGAAGGTGCAGCATCACATATTTCAGATCAGTGGAAGCTCACTGAGAAAGCTAGCTGCGGTAGAGCAGTGGCAAAGCCGTCAAGATTTTTGTCATCATGATGCTCGTATTAATTTGCACAGTCCTTGGGGTGATCGGACTGCTTTTGATCCTGCTGTCACCGCATATTAGGTAAGCACTGAGTGAAATGGGTTGCCTTATTTCTTGCACCCTGTATGTGCAAAGCTATAATAATGATAGTCGGATGCACTGTACTAAATAGTGTATACAGGCTGCTGCTGCTGTTTGTAGAAGAGCGAGGCCAGGATGTGTTTCCTCATATTCACTATCTTTATTGGTCAGGCACATATAAGACTGAGTTTAGACATAGGATAGTGACAGCCAGCTGAACGTTGAAATCAGTAGCTTACATTGATATTCATATGCATATGTAAATGGTCACAGGAGATTTGACCAGGATAGTAACCGCCTCTGCCCTGCATAGTGCGCTTCGGAGAATCAGCCAATGCAGTCTGATCATGGGCGGAGTTACAATGTAACCATAATGTAATCGCTCATCATTGGTTGCATACGCTTCAGGTTACCTCTGTTTGAGTCGTGTGACTTGACGTCTCAAAAGTATTGATAAATGAATCGATAAGCTTGAGTAGAGTAGGCTAGTAATTGTGTTCCCATAATCTGCATTAATGCGACTTAATGTGAACATTGGGAACAATCTGTTTGAATTGTTGACATATCAAGTTGAATTATTTTCATGACTTTTTAGTTGTCTGCAGCTGACGGGTTGTGGTTGCCCTGCTGTTCATTCAAATATTAACCAATCACATGTGCTGAACAAAAAAACCCGCCTTACTTACAATTAAGCTGTATGTGAACATTAAGCCATATCCCACTATAACCTGCCTGTATTAGCTCAGGCTTGAAGCATTTTAATTGGTATTCTGGTGCAGGAAATATGCGGCTGGCGGGGTGTGTCGTTCCCAAGCCCGACTGGATGGAAAGACTGTTCTAATTACCGGTGCAAATACAGGGATTGGGAAGGAGACGGCAATAGATCTTGCAAGCCGTGGTAAGCCCTCAATTTATTTTCTTTTGGAATTGTGCCGATTCACAGAATTGTGTTTGAAAGTGTACTGCTATAAAGTTCCAAACATCCCTTTTAGGGGTTGTTGTTCCCTGGCTCAGGAGTGTTTTGAACTACTTCAGAATAGTATTGGTTTTTAAGTTGGAACCATCACCACATCCTCAAGTTATGTTGGGCTGCTTTACTGTATCTTTCACTTTGTTCTGCTGGCAGGAGCCCGGGTGATCTTAGCTTGCCGAGATGTGGAGAAAGGCGAGACTGCAGCAACAGAGATCCGCACAAGAGTTGGTGGTGCCAAGGTGGAGGTTCGGGAGCTTGACCTGGCAGACATCAGTTCCATACGAGCATTTGCTCAGAAGTTCCTCAGAGGTAATGCCAGTCTGGCTCTCACAAATACCGGTACCACTGCAAACTCCAAACAAAATAAATTAAAGAGGGAAAGGTTAACCATTTTTTCTCTTTCTTTTTCATTGTTCAGAGGTCAACCATTTGCACATCCTTATTAACAATGCAGGCGTGATGATGTGCCCTTACATGAAAACTGCAGATGGCTTTGAGATGCAACTTGGAGTCAACCACCTTGGTGAGTCAGTGCGAGGAAAGGGAATGTATCGTTCTACTGCAGGGGAAAGCTGGTCAGCATTGGTCTTGAGACCAGCAACTGGAATGGAGTTCTTTTTGATGGGTGTTGATGATGGGTAAACCGAAGTTTAACTTGTCAACTACTATTTTCTCAAGTACAAGGTAAATCTCAACACAGTCCTCTGATTGTTTTTTATAGGTCATTGTCTGCTGACATATCTCCTGATTGGTCTTCTGAAGAGGAGTGCACCATCACGCATTGTGGTCGTCTCCTCACTGGCACATTACTTTGGCTGGATTCGCTTTCACGACCTAATGAGTCAAGGCAGCTACAACAGTGGACTGGCCTACTGTCAGAGCAAGCTGGCAAACATACTGTTCACCCGAGAGCTGGCAGAGAGGCTAAAAGGTACTGCTGGGTCTGATGGGATAGGACTTTAACACTGTAAAAAATGAAATGCAATGAGCACCAGTGTTCATCAGGTGTTCATCATATCATTAGGAACAAATCTTAAGTGTTTCATACCTGATGATCCATCAATGTGAATCACTTATTTCAGGCTCCAACGTGACCGTGAACTCTGTGCACCCAGGATCAGTACGCTCAGAGTTGGTCCGCCACTCTACGGTCATGTCTCTGCTGTTCACATTCTTTGGCATGTTCCTGAAGACACCAAAGGAAGGAGCACAGACCTCCATCTACTGCGCCGTGGCTGAGGAGCTAGAGTCCATCTCTGGAAAGCACTTCAGGTACACCCATAAAACTCTCATCATTCAACCAGAGACCTATACTATACAAAATAAGGTTAGTGGTATGTTGAGTCTCTGGTCAGAGATGCATTTAAAATCAGCAAATAGAGGCAAAAGTTTGTGGAGATTGCCTTGTTTCTTGCCATTTTCTAGTTAAGTTAGTTAGTTTAGAGCAAACAATTAATTTTTTTTTTTTTTACATTAAAAAAACGTGTAAAAACATCCATCAGGAACATTTGCCTGCTTGGATGCATGCAGTTCAACCTCTATACCTTTACTCAAATTCCACGTCCTGTACTGACTCTGCTCTTCCACAGTGAGTGCACCCCAGCCATGGTGGCCCCTCAGGGGAGGAGTGAAGAGACAAAGCGCAAACTATGGGACATCAGCTGTGAGCTGCTGGGGATCGAGTGGGACTGATCACTCTCTCTGCCCTCCTTCCTGTCTCCCAACCTGCCATTTTGAATTCCCTCCCCTCAAATGTGCCAATTTCTGCCAATTTTATTCATTCCATCAACGTACCTTCAGTCTCCCACAGAAAAGTGCCGTGGCTGAACCTCTCTAAAACTACCTGTGAGGGTTTCAGTGTTATGAACTGAGTTTTAAGGTTAATCATTTAAATTGGTCCTCTCTCATGGATTTATGGACTATCTTAAGACGATTTTTTCCTCCACATTTTGCCCTATTCACTTGAATGTTTTTACATTTACTTTGGTCATATCCATCTCAGCATTCACCACATGTAAAGCTGCCTAGGATTTTACTGATGTCTTTTATACAGATATGTGAACATGACTTTTACTACCTTTACATTATTGTTCAGAGATGAATATTTAAATATATATTTACAAAACCACTGTTGAACTGTGACTGCCACTTGAAGTGAAATTGTTTGTGACAGCTGAGATGAAGGTATCCACTTCCTACACACATCTATCAAAAAATTGCAATCAAAAAAGTCATACCAGCAAGATTTCAATAACTTCACAATTTATTTACTTTCTTGGCTTTTGTCCATTCAGTTAGACTGACATTGTTGGCTTTTCTATAAGCAGAACTTATTCAGAGTCTGGCAAACTAGCAACTGGATACCAAATGGCTTGGGAGCAAACACCAATTAGAAAAGTCCTGGCATGTAACCTGGCGTTGTTCTTAAACAGTTCTAAATTCTTTTTACCATTGAATTAGATGTTACTGACACTAATCTATAGATTTTTTTTAGATTATAGATGAACTTATCTATAGATTTCCTTAAATCAACCCATTACTCAAACATAATTTAAACACACAAACTGGTTTCTGTTGCATCCTGCTGCATCAGCTGTAAGGGTCGTTAAGTAGAGCGTTAACACAAGTGGGTGGCAAAGCTTGGGCTCTTTTCTACTAGAATGTTTAAAGAAAAAAATGCCACCGGAAATATTCTAAAGTAACAAGATTAGAATTGATATCCTTGAGCATGTGGGAACTAGTGTATCTGTACTGTAGACCGGCGGTAGGGAAAGGAAACTGATTCATGTGTTCTGGGAGGAGTACACTAGCGACTCATTGGGGCATGCACATACATGTGAAGGAATTCTTCTAAATAACCTATTTTATACAGACACACAGGACTCCGTTGCATGGCAACTACAAAATACAAAGGCAAAACGTATGGCTATGATCATGACAGTGTCTTTACCTCATTAATGATTCAGATTGAAACAAAAAGAGTGCCATGTTTGACAGGTCATCAGAAAAACATCTATCAGTCTTGCCATCTCGACAACTATGTAGTAGACCATGTTACAGCCGTCATACACATGTCAGATTATGTAAACAGGGCATTGAAGAGACATCTTTGACATTGGTTTTTAAAAAAGACATAGCAAAAACAAGTCCCTTTTCCAGAGCTATCTTCCCGTGGGATTATGAAAGGCAAAGTAGGAGTACAACTAGTGCTAAGCACTGGCTACACATTGATGCCATTGTATTCACATGGTCTTGGGTAAGAGATATAAACAAAGGGTTAACCTCGAAGCTTTAAAGCACAGTGCGATGGACAAAATGTGTACTCATTCAGATCCATACAAACACACAAAACTCACATATACATAAATATATGTAAATAGATATGTAAATAATGACAGTGCACAAGGGTCAGAGATAGTTGATTACTAAAACAGTCAGCCTTACAGGAAAGATATGTGTCTAAACCAATACTGTACATAAATAGGCCATGAGTTATTCATTTAATCACTTAATTAATTAATGAGGCCATGTTGGTATTGATTTATTCATAATAACCCATTTGTTGTTCTGTAATACTTCAAATACTTCTTTCTGTTCACTGCAGAAGTCCCTTTTCAAATCCAGTTTCCTCAGTTTTTTCCAAAGTTACATCACATGTCCTCTAGGCTGTGGCTAATGCCCTTAAGTGACACATAAGGCTTTCGGCTTCCCTTTGAAAGGGCAGAGAACACTGACCATGCAGTTAAGCCAACCACACGCTGCAATACTCAAACTCATTGCCACACTATCTGACAAAACAAGACATACCACAAATCTCCTGCATCATGACAAGACTTTGTATGTTTGGGATGAAGGTCTGTGCTTTGTCATGACTAGGTATGTGCAACCATGTCATGACTATTGCCATTTTAGTCACCTAATAGATTTTGACTTACTGTAACATTGGCAAAGTGTCAGAAAATAAATTGTAACCTCTTGCAATGCAACACATTTTCCTCACATGGGAGGAAAAAAAAAGTGTTGGAAGCATCCCTTTCTGGTGAGGTAGTTAGTAGAAGTGAACCAAAACAGAAGGATAGAACGGTGTTATGTGAACTTCGTGGGCTTCCTTGAGTCTAAATTCTATTGGTTTTTTCAATTCTATCGTTCATCGCTCCCCCTCCAAGCAAACAGAGACACTTAGTGCGGAGACTCAAGCCCAGGAAAGAGAGCATGGCACTGCGGTGAAGGTCCTCGTGTGAGGATGTCAACCAGCACACAGTCCTGCACTCAACCAGTCCCCTGGGGGTGCGTTGGGTGCGGACTAGGCTGGGGAGAGGCAGTGGGGTGCTGGCTACCTGGCGCTGGTCCGGCCCTGGCGCTGCTTGGCCGGCCGGTCCTGGTGCTCGGCCAGCCACTGGCGGCAGATGTTCTCCATGACCGAGTCCCCGGAGCTCTCGGCCGCCTGAAGGACCTCCTGCACCAGGGGCCCCGCCCGGCCCGGCTCCAGCTTCACCGCCAGCAGATAGGCAGCACGTAGCTTACTGCACTGCAGGTAGGCCTTAATCTGAGAAAGAGAGAGAGAGAAAGAAAGAAAGAAAGAAAGAAAGAAAGAAAGAAAGAAAGAAAGAAAGAAAGAAAGAAAGAAAAAGAAAGAAAGAAAGAAAGAAAGAAAGAAAGAGAGAGAGAGAGAGATAAGAATTCAGTCATGAAATGGAGAAGATAGAGGCATCTTATTTTGGAAAATTTGGAAAAAGCAGCAAGAGAAGCTTGTTGGACTCTCACCTTGTTTTCTGTGCTTTTACACTCAAGAATCAGAGCCTCAAGTTCTTTGGCCTAAGACGACAAAACAAAACACATGAATGTATTCAGTTAGCACACTCAGCTCCCACTGCCTCCCACGTCTGCATAGAGGCGGTCGGGACTCACGTCAGCAGGGGCTTTGTCCGCCAGGGAGATGCAGCTGAGCACGATGGCATCGCAGTCGTTCTTGGTGGCTGCGCCCGACTCGCCCACACACTTCAGCAGCTGCCGCACGGCAACATACTGCCGCTGGCGCACCAGGCGCTGACCGGCGCGCGTGTACACGGCCAAAGCCTCCAGCTGGAAGTCCTGAACAAGCAGGTGAGAACAGGGACGGGAGAAGGCACATGTGACTGTCCAGAACTATTCCTTCATATTCATTGGTGTTTCAAGGCTTTTAACTTGCAATGGCTAGGACGGCCAACTGTGGAGATGAAACATGCAGTGTTTACCTGGATGACTCTGTATGCAATGCCAAATCCCTCTTCAATATTCTTTCCACCAAGCATCACCTGCAGAACAGATTATTCACCAGCACGAATTGAGCAGTCATTTTTGGCCATTTCACAACAACAGTGATTAGCTCGGAAAACATTTGAAGAAAGCAGAAAATCCCTGACTGTGGCTCACCTTACAGGCCACATCGATCTTCATAGGCCCTCCCCCGAACAGAGTTGGCGGCACACTAGCTTTGGGGAGGGGAATCCCAGAGGACTTGGAGGGGGAGGAGGTCTCACAGCGGTGCAGGAAGCGAGTGACCTCCAGCTGGAGCTCAATGGTGTTCATGTGCCTGAGGATAGAGGAGGAGGAGGAGGAAGAGGAGGAGGAGGAGGAAGAGGGCCGCAGTATTAAATGTACGAGTAACTCGCATGGATTTCTTTCAGAAGAGCTATCCAGCCTTGGTGTGTGTAACAGTAGCCATGCAGAAATGAAAAAAAATACAAGTGTGAAGGATAATCACAGTATAATGTGTCATTAATATACTATACCATTGTTAGACCAATGTACTAGAAATGATAAAGAACAAAAAGTCTAAAATGGCATGTTATACCAGCCTCTATATCTCCATTGACCATCTCCAGTCACCTGTGTCTTTAACACCCTCCCTCACCTGGACACGTCGCTGGAGGACATCTTCTTGCGGAAGCTGCTGGAGACTGACTTCTTGCGGCTGGTGCCGCGGCTCTGCTGCTCCTGTAGGTAGGTCCTCAGGTGCTCCTTGGCCCGGACCAGCCAGCGCTGCTGCTCGCCCAGCTGCAGGTAGGACTGGGCGCCGTGCGTGAAGAAGCGGATGCAGGTCATGGCAGCACGCACATGGTCCTGGAACGGCCAGAGAATTCCACAATTAGCTTTTTAAAAATATATACCGGTACAGCTATTGTTTTTTTCCACAGTAATTTCCTGTGTATAAGCCGTATTATGTATAAACCGCAGGACAGTATTTTATGCAAGTTAAAAAACCTAAACCATATTAATACCATATTAACTGCCCCTGTGCATAATTAATTTGCAAAAACAATGTATAAACCACGGCTAATACCAGTTGGGAAATTATGGTAATCTCCATCAACACAACCCTTACTGGTATTAACAGTCTTATGCCCAGGTTCAAAGTGAAACCCAACATACAGCAGAACTTCTGAAGTACACAGCTCTGGGTCCCAATATGATTGATAGTGAAAGAAAACAAACAGTATCAGTCAGCAGCATAGCTCTCAAGGGGATCAAAACCCCAAATGTCCATGGCAACACGGACACAGCTCTTACTGCACTGCTCTCTGAGTACACTATTGGTGTGTCCACTCCAGCATGTTGTGTGAGCTGACCGTCATGAACTGCTGGAGCTGGTAGAGTGTGTGGAAGTGGCTGCGGCGCTGCAGGTGCTGGCAGGCGGCGATGAGGTAGCGGCTGCAGCCCTCCAGGGTGGGGTCCACAGCCTCCAGCTGGCCCTGCAGCACCCCCAGCCGGCCCCGCTCCAGACTGGGCGTCAGCACTGCCTCCAGGAACACCTCATCCTGACACTCCTGACCACACAGCAGGACCGAGGGAGGGAGAGACACATTTGTATCAACAAACCTCTATGTAGCACCAGATGCACTGGCTTTTATTCCCCACACATAACAGTGGGGATTTCTAACAGAATGCTCAATAAAGTAACAAAATATAATAACACTTATATCACTTGTAACATTTGTGGCATACGGTCATTTGTTGCTAAAAGTGTGCGACATTGCTGCAGTCTAGCTAGTCTAAAAAGCACATCAGTAACATTGTTCGTCTTACAGACTCATAGCAGATGGTCCACAAAGCAGTGTTTGCCCACCTACACACTACATGATTCTGCTCTCCATTATGGTTGATTACTGAAATCATTACCTAACCCGTGTCAACTCAATTCAATTCTTTATTGCCATGTCAACACAGCTGATTGGAATTTGTCTTGGTGCCAAAAAAAAGCAATACATACACAGGAACATACAGTACATAAAAGACGATCACATTGACAATCATTCAAATCAGTAAAAAGCTGTAAGACCTTGTGCTATTTTAACCTCCCATAAAGAGTGTGAAGTGTGTCAAATTCAAGGTCAAGTTTAGGGTCGGGTCAGGTCAAGTCAAGTCTATTTATATAGTGCATTACATACACAGGGGTCATTCAACATGCTTTACAGAAACAAAAGCAAAGAGTAATAAAAAGCAGGAAAAGGAAACAAAGAAAAGAAACAGTGCAACTGCAGCCATAACTTCTGTTCATTTCTAAAGATGGATTTATCCTACTTAATTGTGTAATCTTAGGTGATCTAGGTGGCTGAGCAGCTGGGCTGACCTCACCTTACTGATCAGGTACGTGAGGGCCTCCTTCATGCCGTCGTGGCGCATGTAGAAGCTGACCAAGGCCAGGTGTGTGCCGTAGGTCTGCAGGTAGTGCAGACTCTCCTGGTAGTTGCGGCAGTTGTGGATGCGGCCCTCCAGGCGCTCCAGGGGGTTGGGCTCAGCCAGGGCCTCCTCCAGCTCCCGCAGGGACGCCAGGATGTCCTCCTCAGAGTGCTGAGGCTGCAGCACACATTACACACACAGGTGACACACACACACACACACACACACACATCTCTGCTCACTCATACATACACACACACACACACACACAACTCTGCTCACTCATACACACAAACACACACAGACACAACTATGCTCACTTATTCTTTCACTCGTACACACACAGACACACAACATGAGTACAAGCCCACCCACACTAACACATAACACACATGTACGCACAAACACACTCACATACTGAACAGGAGCACTAACACAGTGACATATTGGCATAAATCCACAAACATCACTAATCCTGCTTTATGCTGTGAGATGACAACATGCAAGACTATAGCTACACAGTAGCCGTTGACCTACTAGACTGAGCAGTGGGCCTCCAGCCTGAGTAACAGCATACAGTGGGGAATTGCATAATCCCTTTGCCTGATTAAACTGCTGTGATCCGCTTCACACCTCTGATTCTGATTCTGAGTTCCGCCCCCTACCCTGCATCTTTCAGCTGAAGTTACATAAGGTGGCATTCAGGGAGAGTGCTACCCAGTTTATCGTGGCTGAGCTATGAATAGTCTGGGGAGCCAAGCGCTTCCATCTGAAAGGTGTCTGGCAGACAGGGACAGATTTAGAGCACCAGACAAAGGCCCCCTGCAAAGAGACATTTTGTTCCGGGAGCAGCCCAAGGCCGAGGCTTCGGGTTGCCCTTTAACAAGACCGATCCGAACAGCACTGCCGCTGTTCGTCGCAGAGACGCGCTGCTAGGAGACGTAGGGACCTGCTAATGAATCAGACCATTTCACGCTCTCTTTTTTTTCAACCTCCGAGACGGTTCTCTGAAGCTTCGCCACCTCCCACACACACAGACGCAGACACAGAAGGGAAGGAGCATTCATCCTCTGTGCGCTTGGACGGACTGAGGCAGTAGCCAGTATGTCCAGCATCATAGTGTGTCCCACACAAACAAGAGAAGCAACACAAAGCAAGCCAGCTCACAATGTAACCTTCAAATAATCTCACCAAAGATTATAAAACAACATGGCATTTACTGCGTTTCTTTATGACAAAAATAAAGTGAGGATATTCGAGGAAATAATTAAATTCATTCAAATCTACTTTTTTTGTTAGAAAAAAAGCTGTTTCATAACCTCACTATAAAAAAAGAAACCTGGACCACAGGGAGAGAAGGGAGATGGGCTGCTGCTGCCGCTGTTACCATGGGGACGGAGGTTGGGCGGATGTTGGCCTCGAGGTGCTGCAGGATCTCCTGGAGGATCCGCGGGCCCTGGGTGTGCTGACCACGGTCCACCGGCGGCTTCAGGCAGCGGGCGAACTTCTCGCGCGCCCTGCTCAGGAAGCCCGCCTTCAGGCACGCCATGCCCCACGCATGCCACACGCCCGCCGGGTCCAGCCCACTCTTGGTGGACACCTGTCAGGGAATTTGCATTAGTGACATGCTGTTAAGCTTTACAATGCAAAGAAATCGTATTATGTCTTATTTATATATCATATATTTAATAATGTCATTATTAATAAATATGTTATTTTTTTAATAGCACATGCATTCTGACTATGCAGCAAAAACATACTTTTCATGTATAATACTAATTAGTATTAATGAGTAATAATTAGTTAATGAGTAAAGGACACACAGTCCTTTGCACAGTGATGTACAGGCATTCAGACTCCTGGTACTTCCATCACCATGTCTGCCCTGTCTGACCCCTAGCACTCATCTGTCTGCCTCACCTCCACGGCCAGCTGGTAATATTCGGACTCCAGCAGCTGGTTCCGGAGCCGGGACACAGCAGCCGCCTCCAGGATGTCATCCAGAGAGGGGATGTCCTTGTAGTTGGCCTTCACCAAGATGGTCAGCACGTCCACTTTACTGATGTAGCTGTGTGAGGAGGCAAGGACAAAAACACAAAAGCACAGTGTGATTTTCAGATCATCTTTACATCCTGCTCATCTCCAACTCCACTCTCTGAATGTATGTGTTTGCAAATGTAATATCCTCTACTGCTGCCCATTCATTTGACAAATGATCAGTTTAATATTTGGTGAATAAATTAGCTACACATTTTGCCAAATGTAACACCATAGCTGTCTTTGTAAAATGACAGCAGTCGTTTCCTGATGACCTGCCTGCCCGGAGTGTGAGTGTATGTGTGTGTGTATGCATCTTCCTGTCTGTGTCCGTGTGTGAGGATACCAACCTGTCACAGAGGGCCAGGTCCTGAGTCTGGCCAGTCTTGACGAACATGACCTTGGCGCTGAAGACCAGCTGGCGCATGACATCGGTAATGAGCCGGGCGTCCACCTCGAGGTTGGTGAGCGTGCGTGAGAGCGAGCGGCAGTGGCCTATCAGCTGGTGCCCACAGGCGGCCGGGTCGCTGTGCAGCGAGAGGATGGACACACAGAGGGATGCGCTCGGAGCCTGGAGGGACAGAGGACGGGACAGAGGACGATGAGGTGGGAGAGGAACACCCGATAGCACCACCCAAAGGCAGGGACATAACACAAGAACATAAAAGCACCTTGGTTCTCTTGGAGTAAACGACACAGAGAACAACGGATACTGTACCTGCTCGTAGTAGAACTCGCTCAGTAGTTTCTGGTTGTCTGCAGGGTTGATGCTGAGCCTGAAACGCCTCTCGGGCACCTCAGGGAGATGCACAGCCCCCTCTAATGCACCCTGGGCTGCAGCAGGACTACTGGCTACTGCACACAGACAGCCAGTCAGTTAACATCACACATATGCAGAGATGCCCCCTTTTTCATACTTTCAAACAATTGCTCCCTGTACACACATCAATGGCACAGTAACCTGCAAACTGAAGTTAACAGTTGAAAATGATCTACTTAAAGCAACACCAAAGAGTTTTGTGTAAATAAAATGTTTCCAAAATCGTTTCAGTGGTTCATCAACTCGTAACAGGGTGAACGGCAATTCTGCATTCGTGGCCCTCTATCGGCTATAACCGCACTATGTAAGTTTGCCAGATTGGGTAGCAGATCTGTAGTTCGATGGAATGAGACATAAGAAACTACAAATTTGACTTGCATCTGATGTCACAAATACATCATACTTTTATAAGTCACGCAAAATATTCTACCTTGTCTGTGGACATGTTATTTGCAAAGCCGGTGCTGGATAAACAAATAGCGTGCGTGCAACGGAGGGAAAGTTCTTTGGTGTTGCTTTAACATAGAAGTGAGAGACTTGGTGTTTTTCATGGCAATAACAAGGTACTGTAAATAACAAAGCACAAGTTATAAGACCAAATGTTTACTTACATTCTGCCTGCTCCAGTTCATCGTCTAAACTGTAAATAAAGTCATAAAGACAACAATCAACAAGATACATCTTAATGTCAGGGTACATCTGTTGTTCCTCACAGTTATATTCACTTAGTTTAGTGCAGTAAAGCTGCCTTACTCAGGGTGAAAGAAGCTGTAACACTGATCGCACACTCGCACTTCCTCCTCCTCATCACAGCCCTCTACTGCCATCCGGTGGCTGGAGCAGGAATGGCATACCAGCCTCCCACACCTGCGGCAGTGGTGGCGCCTGTTGAACTAGAGAGTGGGAGAAGCCAAAGGCCTCATTAACCGCAACAAAACACCAGCATCAGCCTACACTGCCCTGCTATACTTATGACAGAAGACATCACCGAAATAACCACAGTTCAACACCTTCCTTCAGCCTCCTACAGATCATCCCACAAGCTGTGGTGGAAGTAGAAGCGAGACTCTCAGATGCTATAATTATAGTGCGAGTGCAGTCGTGGGATGAGCTCCTCTCTGCTGCGTCAGCCCCACTCACCATGGTGAAGCGCTCGCGCTGGCAGACCATGCAGACGGGCTGCTGGTGGTCGGGGATCCAGTCCTTGCGGACGGGGGGCTTCGTTGGCGGGGTGAAGGGGTTGGCGGGGGTCGGCATCTTCCTGCTGCTGGATCTGCGCTCCCCCGCCGCCGCCGCTGGAGGGGGTGTGCATGGGTGTGCTGCCTGAGAGGAGGACCGCAACAGTGAAGTGACCAACAAGGTCATCAAGACAGGCAACTCACTTGACCAAGCCATCAACATAGCCCAACACAATTGCAATTACAGACAGTCCTTGCATGTATTGTGGCATTGACAGAACAGCAATTACATAGAAAACTGCAGTACTGACAGAACAGCAGTTGAAAAGCAGCAAAACTGAGAATTGCCGCACAGCACAGAATATAGTGGCAAAGTAGAGGACCGCTGGGTTGTGGTAATGTGTTCATAATGCAGAAAACAGGGGTCAACTACGGTTTCAACTGACCAGCAGAGGGAGGTGGGGTTACACTGGGAGAGGAATGAAAGCTCTCTAGGGCGGGGCACTGCAGATAGGCATCCTGTAGACTGATGACCGAGTCTGTAGAGAATGAGAAGAGATGTTTAACATTGGCACTCATCTCCACTGGTTTATGAATCTCCACAAAGAGCGCTCACAGACCTACAGACCAGTGATGGCCAATCAAGCTCCTGAGGAGGTACAGGACCACCGCAGAACTGCAAATGTGATTACGTTTGTTTGCCTCAACACACAACTGTCTTAAATCTTTCCTGATTTGATTAAATCTGACAGTCTATCTACTGTCCTGTGGGTTTGAAGAGAAACGTATTTGGCAATGTTCATGTATTCTGAGGCTATACTTTCATTTGGAGCGGGTGGAGGAGGAGGAGGAGGAGGAGGACGACCCACCTGCGCGTGACCTTTCCCTGGGGGCACAGGAGAATTCCAGAGCTTTCTGGCTGTAGTTGGACAGCAGTGTGTCAATGTCCTCGCTGCTGAAGCCGGCCTCTTGGCCCAGCAGAAGATTCCGGAGGGTGCGTACGGCCACGTCGGCCCACTCCACCTTCAGGTTCATCAGCAGCTGCTCCAGCATGAGCAGAGGGGACGAGAGCAGCGGGAAGTAGTCCTGCTGTGACACCTCCGGCAACGTCAGCAGCACCTGAGAGAGAGAGAGAGAGAGAGAGAGAGAGAGAGAGAGAGAGAGAGAGAGAGAGAGAGAGAGAGAGAGAGAGAGAATGGAGGGGGGGGGTGAGAAATGTATATGTAATGTGTATGAAGGTGCTGCAGTCAGCTGTGGTGAAGATGCTAAGTGTGTATGAAGGTGCTGCAGTCAGCTGTGGTGAAGATGCTAAGTGTGTATGAAGGTGCTGCAGTCAGCTGTGGTGAAGATGCTAAGTGTGTATGAAGGTGCTGCAGTCAGCTGTGGTGAAGATGTGCAGAGCAGGAGGGAGGCTCAGACCTTGGAGCCCAGGTGGAGAGCGTGGATGTGCCTACGGCGGGCGGGAGACACGCGGCTCTCAAAGTGCACAGTGAGGTAGTCGGCCAGGAAGTGACAGGCAGCCAATGTGGGCTGGCAGTCCAGAGCACGCTCACACACCTCCAGGCCCTGAGACGGGTCGGATAAGGGCTCCAGCAGCTGAGGAGCAGAGTTAAGACAGGACAGGGGGTCAGCTCACAAACAGCTCATTACCAAAACCAAAGAAGGAAGTAAAGTCTTTCAGAGGTCACTTTACGTTTTGAGCAGAACTTCACCAAATACAGACAAAACATACAAAGTTGAGCGTTCCAACAAACGCTAAAACCAAAGCTATGCATTCAATTAGGCCTGAGGACTAGCTGAGAACAGCTAGACATGTGATGTGGAAACCCACAATACATTCGCTTTCAATTTGTATCATTTGCGACCGCAGTTAGGAAGCCACTTCCTCTTCTTGCTAAACTGATAAAACATCAATGTCCAAAAGATACTTTACAATTGTACATACACTGCAAATTAACTGTCTATGTTGGCTTTCAACAGCTTGTCAGTCACAGCCCTAAAAGGAGCTACCACACTTTATCAGCATATGACACGCATAGGGTATTAAGGTTTATGAAAAATAAATTAATAAAAAAATAAATAAACAAACATATTTGACAGCTCATTGACGCACCTGGCAGGCCTCGTCGGTCAGTCCCTTCTCCAACAGGTGGAGCAGGTGTTCGGTCTGCAGCTGGAGTCGGGACTGCTCTGACACTGGATAGAGCTGCACCCACTGAGCACACAGCTCAAACTCCTGAACACAAACACAAAGTGTCTACTAAGTGCTTTCAACATTTCTTCTCCAAGTACACCATATAATAATTAATTTCACAAGTTCTTTTACTTGGAGAATGAGAACAGTATACTGTCAAAAAATTACTTTAGGAGGCAATGCTGTACTTGGTCACTGCTACTGATGATATAAGTGTTGATTATAGAATGTGTACTTGTGTGTGTGTGTGTTGACACTCACCCTGGTCTCCAGCAGCAGAGTCATCACAGCCTCCGAATCCTTCTGCGACTCTTCTCTCAGCTCCTGCCAGGTCTCCCATGGCAACGGGGGCTGTAAGCCCAGCATCTAAAGTACACATAGCAATGAGGAAGGAGTCGTGTCTTGGATTAATGCTAACTCTGATCTAAACAACCTGATCTAAAGGACAGACATACTTTGGCTTATTCAAAGCCACAAACAGTGAAAAGGGTTTGTGGATAGAATCCTATAAAAAAAATTAAAGACTGAAGGAGCTCCACATTTTATAAATCCTTAACCACATGGTACATTTGTATATTCACTATTTGCAGTACAGTATTTAACCATTTATAACAAGACAGAATAGGAGTGCTTACAGTATGGTACATGTCCATCTCCTGCTTTTTTTTGCTGCAATTGTTCTTGCAATGAAGTGTCCATGTTGGATTTACTGAGGCAGTATTCTAGCAGCTCCCGACAGGCACCCAAAGGCCACTGGTCTAGCACCTGCAGAGCCACCCGAGCCTGCAGGTTGGTGTCCCGCACACGAAACAAATGCTCCCAGCCCCGCTCACCAGCTAATAGTGAAAAAAATTGTAAAAATTTCATTTACCAATCATTTTATGATTTTAGTTATTGTATCCATCATAACAGAAATATCAAAAAATTTCATATCACATATAACAACCCACATCAAGGAGACCATGTTCTGATGTTCTAGGATTCTGTGGAGAGATCTGGAGCTTGGCTCTCCTGCTCACTCACCTTCCTGTGCAGCACAGGCCAGCAGCTGGTCCCTGAGCGCCTCCTGCTGGTCGCCTCCCTGCCCGTAGAGCTCCAGCAGGGTAAGGGCTCGCTCCAGCTCCCCTCCACTCAGCGCCTGCTGGAAGGCCTCCGCCACCAGAGCCTGGGCGGCTGCGCTCTGGGGCCCCGAGAGGACCAGTGCTACCAGCGGCGTCCCACAGAGCTCAGCCCCGAGACCCTCTCGATTTCCCTCAGCCTCCAGGCCTGGTGAAGGGGCCCCCAGTACCGGCTCGGCCATGGTGTGCAGGTAGGCTCTGAGGACAGGGAAGTCCTGCAGCAGCGCCTGGGTCTCACGGGAGATTTGCTCGGCGTCCAGCGGGGCCTCCTTGCGCCCGCCGGAGCGGAAGTAGGAGGGCAGGCCGGACCAACCGGAGGACGGGCGCACCACACCACTGCGCGTGGCACTGAGGCACGCCAGAATGGCCAGCAGGGGCGAGCGTGACTTCAGGAAGGCCAGAGCGGACGGCGTGAGCAAGAAGGACGAAGAGGGTAAGGAGGAGGACGACGACGACAACGACAATGACGAGGCGGAGGAGGAGGAGTTGAAAGAGTTGGAAGGAGAGGTGGAGAGGAGGTTGCCGGAGGAGGTGCGGGTGTCTTCAGCGGAGCACTCGGAGGACTCCTGGGAGTGGAGCTCAGTGCCGAGCGAAGGGGGCAGGTCCAGGACGAGGTTGTGCTTGCGGGCGTGTTCCTGGAGCAGTGCTGCGATTCGTGCTGAGCTGAAAGTCCCCCCCTCGTCACTCACATTCCGCCTGCGGGTGTCCCAGAGGAGGAGCGGCTCGCAACAGTGCTGCACCATCACTTGCTCAACACTCAGACCCAAGCCCTCCTGCTGCAGCAGAGACGACAATCTACACATGCAGAAGACAAGCAGCTTGACATTAAAACTCCTCTAATGAAATGTCAGCAACCAAATCCATGTTTTATTTGATGTAAATGACGCCCTAAGGAGACAGAAGTCCAACATGAAACTCTGTATCGGTATGAATGTGTGTATGTGTCCATACAGTGTGTGTGTGTGTGTGTGTGTGTGTGTGTGTGTGTGTGTGTGTGTGTGTGTGTCCATACAGTATACGTGTGTGTGTGTGTGTGTGTGTGTGTGTGTGTGTGTGTGTGTGTGTCCATACAGTATACGTGTGTGTGTGTGTGTGTGTGTGTGTGTGTGTGTGTGTGTGTGTAAGGGTTGCTTGAGTGTATACCTTTCTGCAGAAACCTGGCGCTCAAACAGCAGGTACGAGAGCAGCTGTGATGGGGACTGCTGAAGCACCAGCAGTGGGTTCCCCAGCTTCACTTCTGCAGTCTGGTCTGCTGGAAATACACAGAACAAGTTAGCTTCACAAGTTTGCAATTTCCACCTCTACATAGCCCAGCACAACTGCTGATACAGTACACAAAAACATGCAAACTCCTTTTCTGGCATCTCAACAATGCTATAGTCACCCTCTGAACCCTTTTTGCAGTTTTGTTCCAGCATGTATTGATAGACCTGGTGTGCATGTCCGAGCTTACCTTCTGATCCCATGCTCCGTACCAGGACCGAGGCCAGCGTGTTGACATAGTCCAGGAAGGTGCGCACGTAGTCAGGGCGGCTGGTGGCGCCGTCGGGCTCAAAGGGGCAGAGCTGGTCCAGCACCCGTAGCAGCTGCTTCATGGCCGAGCGCACAGGGTGGGCATCGAGCTCCGACTGCTTCAGGCTGGCCTGCTCCACCAGTGCCGTCAGCAGAGTAGCACAAGACTGACCCTCAGCTGAAACTGGCCCCAGAAGGAGGGAGGTCAGATTCAAGGCTTAGACAACAGCAACAGAATGCACATGCAGAAGGAGAGGGTGTTCCTCTGTCCACACCTTGTGGGCTGATTTCAAAATCAGTCTGGTATATGCTGCAATGTGAATAAGGGGTCCAAGGCCATAAGTTTAACTGACTTCCATACTATACTAATCTTCAGAATGTTCCATAGTAACAAGAATATGTTACAGAGTATTGGATTAATTAATATAAAGCAAGAAAGTAGCAGACCTCTGGCAAGTGAAAGAGGCATGATTCTCACTCCATAGATGCACCCTCTTTGTAAGTCTAACATTTGAAATGTCTATGTCATAAGATTGCAGATCGACCTATCAAGCAGGTTAGGGGCTTGGTGTTTGCTAGGATACAGAGGTAAGCTGCGGGTAGTCTCTGACCTGTGGCGTCGGCAGCAGCGCTGAGGACCTGGGCGATCTGCTCAAGTCGCTGGCCCAGGCTCAGGCGGCTGGAGATGGCCTCCTCCGTCAGGGTCGGGTGGCAGGAGAGCAGAACCTCCTGGGCACTGCAGCCAAATGGGCTCCCCAGAGTGGCCTCCTCCCCAGCGCCCTCTACATGTTGGAGGGGGGGTAGAGAGAGAGAGAGAGAGAGAGAGAGAGAGAGAGAGAGAGAGAGAGAGAGAGAGAGAGAGAGAGAGAGAGAAAAAAGGTAGAGGTCTTTATTCTCTTGCTGGATTCACAGATCAGATCTCTCACTTAAACAGCTTCAGTCTAATCTCTGCAGCTTCTCTGTCCATGTGTCTGATTTGATAACCAATACAGCACTACCGATCTGCCGGATGCTCACCTCCTTTAGCAGGGCCTTTCCCAGTGGCCGTGCGGTTCAGGATCTTACTCATCTGCTGCAGCACTGCAGGGAAGCCTCTAATCCCATCAGCATGAGGCACTTTGGGGTCTAACCTTAGTCCTGCAGGAACATAGGATATGGACATGAAATGTTCAAATTACATATTTTCATGATGAGGAGTAAGCACTTTTATCTACATTTAGCTAAACTTCTAGGTTAGGAGTTCCATAAATATCCTTATTACACGGCTCTTCAGAGTGCTGCAGAAAGTTCCATTCACATGAATGGGCTTTCCCAACGTTCAGGCCTATGTTAAATCTATATAATCACCGGCAAAGTATATAATCACCGCTGTCAATGGCAACGGGTTGATTAACGTCTTTCATATCCCTCCACAAGACGTCCGTTCGCTTATTGCAATGGAATTTCATTGAAAGGGAAAGTAAGCTAGTAAGAAATTGCCACACAACACCTGAAACTGTCAAGTTCTATCTGTGTGGCGAACTATTTATTTTGTCAGCGGAAGACACGAAACGGTAGCAAAATCATTTTTAAAGACCCATTGTGTTAGGTTTCTTTTCTCGTTTTAGCAAGTAGCCGTGTAATAAGCGGGATAATGTATTGTCCGCTTCAGGTCGAAGCAAAACCCCTCCGCTGCGCGTCAGGGTTCTGTTTTCTGATAATTACCAGCGGACAATACATTATCCCTTACTTAAACATACAGTACTGAGGAAGCTGGAGGGTGTATGAGAGGCACGTCTTTACCTCTTGCCTCTAGGCTGGCGTTGAGCCGGCGCTCAGCCGTCTCCAGTAGTTGCCGTGAGCTCTTCCACAGTTGGCTGTGGCACACGGCCAGGTCGAAGGCCGCCATGGCGGGCGGGCTCAGCTCCTCCAGCAGCCGGCGGATGGGTGAGGAGGGGTCCGGAGAGCCCGTGGGGCCACGCAACTGGGAGAGCCAGTAGTCCTCCTCCAGAGCAGGGATAGGCCGCTGAGGAGAACTGGTGAGCCGCTCGGCCACATCAGAGATAGAGTAGAAAGCCATACCTGCAGAGAGGAGGGAGGGAGGGAGAGAGAGAAGACAGAGTAACAAAAGTGAAAGATTACATAATAGACATTCTTGATATCCAAATCATGTTGCTTAGTTTTTTTCTCTCCAAGTGCCAACAGTAAACATGACTGAAGTCAACAGTGAATACAGAATGGGACAGTGTACTATGTGTGTTACGGATGCTAAGTACCAGCAGCAGCAGCGCTCCCAATGGCCTGCAGGGTGGACCGTCCACTGCTCCCCAGCCGGCTCCTCCCCTGGGCGGCCACCACAGTGGCCACGGCCCCTAGCCCCTCAGAGGAGGAGGAGGAGGAGGAGAGAGACTGGCTCTCGATCTTCTGCTCCACCTGGGCCAGCTCCTGCAGCACCTCCCGGTAGCGTTCCATGAACACCAGCTCCCCGGCACAGCTGGACGACTCCAGGTTAAACATCAGCATCACCTGCAGTGGCAGACACACATGGAAGAGGGTGCATGCATCAGATCTGTAGCTAGTTAGAATGTCAGCTTTGGTACACCCAATGTATTTTCAGGCATGCATTTTTAACTTTCACCTGCAGGTATCAAGTCATTACCAAAGTGATCACTCTGGATGTACACAGATCAGTAGTTTCCACAGGCTCTTAATCTCACTCTCACTATTCCACATGACTCTTTAAAAACACACACTCACACAGATACTTCACAGCCCCCTCAACTAACCTCGGTCCCATTTGAATCACTACAGCCTGGTCTCCCCTAGTGCACTTCACCGGACTCCACTCATCTCTTCCCCAAGCCACTCCAAACCACTTCACAATCCCCCACCCCCACACCCTCACCCACTTTTTCTCACAAACTTTTAACTCTTCTTACCTGATGTGCTTCTGTGAAGTTGCCCCTGCGGATGCAGGACACCAGCAAGGACTCAGGGGGGGCCAGCATGGCAGGCACTAGCCAGCTATAGGGACAAGCATCTTGCTCTGAACGACCAGAGACCGCCCCTCCACCTCCATCTAAAATTCATAACCACATTAACCTTGTACTGTTATCACTGTAATGACCTACAATGAGTTAATGCTTTTAATATATTTAATTTATTTATATATTTAATATCATTATATTTAATATACAAATATTCTCATTAAAGTAATCCAGATGAATTGCTGTTGAAAAGATCATTCATATGTTCAACTCTGTAACCATTTTGATAAAAAGGAAGCATTAGATCCCACAAAGACTGTAGGAAGAAGTTTCAAGGCATTTCTGGGTAAGGAGGTGGTATTCGCTCATCTACAACAGCTCATGCATTGTGACGGGTGCATCAGACTGGCGACCCTTTCAGAACACAGAGTCTGATAGATGTTGACCAGTGGGAAATGAGGCGTGAGCTTGGCTGCTCACCAGAGGTGCTGGTGCTGAAGTCTCCGTTCTGCTTGTCGGTGGGGTGGTGGTGTCGCTCGGGGCGATGGCGCCCCGGCCTCCGTCGCCTCCTGCTGGTGGAGGAGTTGCTGCTGCCGCGCCTCATGGACAGAGCGGGACTGGCCTGGGGAGAGGACATCTGCAGCAAGTCTGAGCACAGAACAGAACAGCACATCTTCAAGAATCTTTCACAAATCTTGTCAAAGTTGTTTGGTGTAAGGTGGCCATAAGGTGCTTTCACACTGCCCCAGCAAACGCTCTTTATCTTCAAAATCCCACAATCCACCACATCTCCCTCTCTCACAGCTCTCTGATGAACAGACACAAGCCCCCCGCAGCAGCATCTCTGTCCCCGGGCCTCACCTCCATCTCCACTGCTCTGGTTCTTGGTAACCACCTGCAGCCGCCACTGGGCCTCGGCCGTGCGCTTGGACAGCCTCTGCAGGCGCACCTCGAACGTCTCGGCCGTCACCGAGCAGCCCAAGCTCTCGGCGGCGATGGCGGCCTGCACATCCTGGGCCGGCGCGGGGGAGTTCAGGCCCTCCAGCCCCTCCCTGATTAGCCGCAAGAAGCCCTCCATGGTACGCACGTCTGCCAGGAAGCCCCTGCAGCCCCGAGTCAGGTGGCCCAGGTCCAGGTGAGCACGGCTGGGCTCGCCAACACCCCGCTGGGCACCCCCCTTGGCTCTCTCCTGTGGGCAGTCTGGGGCACCAGCATCTGGCTTCTCTCGGCTCTCTGTGCTCTCGCCGGTCCCTTTGATTGTCGCGTTCCTGGGTTCTGCATCTCCGGGAGTCGGGCCAGAGTGTTTCTGTTCCGTGACAGAGGCCAGGTCAGTGCTGGAGAGGAACAGTAGTGAAAAGATGTTCTCCAGGAGTTCCAGACGGAACAGGGCAGGAACCGCCTCCAGGTACAGCTGGCATTCTGACAGGTGCTGTTGAAAGAGCTTCTGGGCATCTGGAGGACGGGAGGAGAAAATGTCAGTACACATCCCAACGATCACACATCTTTTACTGCCATTCCAACATCTGCAGGAGCAGAAGTGAAATTCAGTACTCAGTGACAACTCAGAGACACACATGTGTATCTATTTTCATTTGTTAAACCTTATTTTCTACATATTTTCTGCCTTATATACATTGTACAGGTGTTAATTTCACCTCTTTCATTACTGTGTACTACCAAAAAAGACATGCAGGCAAAGTACTATAGATTGTCCTTCAATCTTCTCTTTAAGAAGACGGTACCTTCTGAATTGGACGTCTCGCTCTCCTCTGGACACCCAGGGCTCTTGTGCTGTCGTGCTGTTAGCCCACACTCCTTGCAGTCAGTGTTTGTGTGAGCGTTCACACAGATGGCATAGAGCGCGTACTTCATGGCGCAGAAGCCCTGGAAGAGAGTGATGTTGCGCTGGAGAGCAAGGCTGCGGGCATCCCCCAGATCAGAGAACTCTGTCATTGAAGACCAGAGAGAGTCAGGATTGATCAATATGGAAAGAGAGAGCCAGAAAGAAAGAAAGAAAGAAAGATAGATGGATTCTAAGTTGATGAAAGAGGAATATAACAATATGTTTAGAGGAAGCAGAAACAGGTGTGAGAGGGCAGTGCTGTTGTGTTGTTCTTGCACCTGTCTGGCCGGAGGGGCTGAGGCTCTGCAGCAGGTCCAGCACCTGGCGCTCGTCGTACTGGGCCAGCGGGGTGAGGGAGTGCAGCAGGTACAGCGCAGAATGCTGCCCAAGCATCAGCAGCTGGGCCTGGAGGGCCTCCTCACTCACACCCCTACACACACACACACACACACACGCACGGACACACACGCGCACACGCACGAACACACACGCACACACATATACCCCCAGCACACAGGACACAACGTTACAGATCTGAGTGAAAACATTTTGCAATAACCTAAAGATTCAATTTGTGTCTTTAACATACCAAGCTCAACATGTGCTTCTCTGTTAAAACTTTCAATCAGACTGAAACTTGTGACTTTAAATTGGACATCAAACATAAACCTGACCCAAGCCTCTCTAATAAACGGAACTCTATTAGGACTGGGCAACAGCCACAGAGAGAGTGAGTGGGCGAGGGCTAACGTTAGCTTGGCCATACTCACGGGTTGTTTTTGGCACACCACTCCAGCACCCCGAGCTGAGAGGCCAGGCTGTCAGCAAACTGGCTCAGGACCGCGTCACTGACCGAGGGCTGAGGAAGAGTTAACATCCACATTAGAGCCTAATCCACTCATTCACAACAGTATGGAATTAAGTCTTCAAAGGGGCCGCAGCCACTAAAGAGTCAGATATGGCTATGAGCATGGCATGCTGCATAGGATCGTCGTGAGAATAAATGGAGCTCAGGGCAATTAGCCCGACCACCCCTGGAGTGATCATGTGAGCAAATGTTAGCTTTGCCAAAAGTCTGAGTTACCACGGGAGAAAAAGCCCTCCACTGATTTCATGAAGTGGTGTGGTGCATTTTGGCATTTGTGGACACAATGCTGGCTCTGTTAACATGGTGACTATGGTTTGAGGGATGCTCTCTTAACCATTAGCACTGAAGTATCTGCTCAACAATGAACTGTTTGCACAGCCTGATGTTTTACTGTACATAAGCAAGGTCATAAGGCTTTCAGCTTCCTGAAACAGATGGCTTCAAACTGCATGTGACACAAATCTCTGAGAAATGTTATTGTGTTTGGCAAACAAGAAAAAAAGGGGGTTGGGGGGCAACTCCATTAATGGCTATGGATTTAGAATGGGATGTCACTGAAGTTTCTGTGGGTAATGGCAGGCGTCCCAATGTTTTTGTCTATACAGTGTTTGTATAGAATATTTGTGTAAGTGCTGTAAATATCGGTGGTCATGTGAGAGTATCTGAGGTGCAGTGCCGCATGTCTGACCTGCTGGTGGTGGAGGACCTGTAGCAGGGTGCGGGCAGAGGCCACGTTAGGACAGTGAGGCCAGCCCAGCAGCAGCAGCAGCCGCGCCAGAGGCTGGAACTCGCCTCGCAACATCTCCTCCAGATGCCCAAACTCCTGCCTCTTCACCAGGTCCAGGCCCGTCACCTGGTGCAGGAGAGGGGGAAATACAGCAGAGACCACAGAGGATGATGGAGAACTTAACACAAGGATGTTACACAACATATTACTTTTGATTAAAAACTATTTAGGTCAATGATAAGCCATTAGCTGCTTGTGTTAATAGCTACATACAGCATCTATCTGGGGTGACTGGCATTAAAATGAGTCTGACAGTCAGTTTGGTGACACAACCGGAAAGAAATGGTTACGTAACACAACAGTGTGACTACATGAGAGATGCTATCAACAGTAATCACATTTTGATTTCCACACAATCTCAGAGGGGGATATTGACTCTTAGCTTACCAGCACTTGTTCGAGGAAGTGCTTGCCACTGCTAAGACATTCAAAATAGATGGCCTTCCACGCAGTGGGTCTGTCACCATGACAACATAACCCCAGCATTAACTTCTCAGCTTCAGGTAATTCCTCTGTTTGGAGGTGGGGGTTAGGTTGGGGGGGGCACAACACACCCATTGTCACAAACATGAACAGTCAGAGCATGTAGCAGTCATAATAACCGCATGCAGAATTGTGAGGAAGCAGCTGGGCAACAATTACTGCACTGCATTTTTCACTTCCTGAACTGTCAAATAAGCCTGGCACAGAAGCCCAAGTCACAGAAATGATCAAAAGGTATTTTCCATCATGCAAAACAGCATGGAGGTGGAAAACTAGACTAAAACTATGCCTTGGCAGAATGTGAACATTCAAATCATGCTTTGTAAGAACATGTGATTGCATGGCTTAAAATGGAAGGCATCTGAAGTGTGAAACATATGAGTATTCAGCATGCTCTCATGCGCTATGTGTTTATTTATATATATGTGTGTGTGTGTGTGTGTGTATCTTCAAATGTCTCACCCTCAGTGTGTGGGGCCTCTCTCAGTATCTGCTCCCTGAGTAGCCTCAGACTAGCGGCGCTGTAGAGCGTCACCAGTGTGTGGTCCTTGGGCCTCAGCAGTGAGCTCAGCACACGGCCCTCGTTAAGTGGCCCCTCCTTGGCCCTCCACAGCGCCTCCCAGAGGCCCTCCAGCTCAGCCTTGGGCCTCTCCGCACTCCAGGGCATCAAGGCCAGGACCGAGGCCACCTCCTCTGTCCAGGGCTCTGTGGGGGGCTCCTGGAGCTTCTCCAGAAGGTGCTGGATGAAGACGTCCTGTAGTGAGTAGTCCCACGGGCTGCCACTTGCCTCGCTGGAGCCCCGGAGGAGGAAGGTGACTAGGGCCTCAGCTAGCCGGGGTTTCCCTTGCTTCAGCAGGTCCCGCAGGCACGCCTGGACCTCAGTGCTGGGAACCGACATCTTCCTGTCTGCTCGCGAGTCCCAAAAAGCCTGCTGGAACTCCTAAAGCGGGGAGACAGGGGGTGAGAAATTGTGGAACTTTGTATGATTGTACCTCATCACATTGTTGACTGACAGATGTCCAGATATCCTGAATAAATTTGAGACATCATCTGTGGTCATTTAGTGCATGCTTGCTCCACTGAAATGCAATTTCTGCAAGCTCTCAAAACAAGGTTACACAAATACTCGTAAGTAAGGGAAATTGTATTTGTAATATGACTGTATCAGTCACCCAGGGCCCTAATTCAAACGCTGGGCAAAGGGCCAAGTCAGTCTATGAACTCTATGAGTGTATGAACTAACGGCATCATGTGGCATGAGACAGCATTTATCTGACCCAGCGATGTTTGTGCTTAGGATGTTTCTCATGGTATTTGTATAGCTATTAAGCAAACATTGGTTAGACTTTGCCCAGCATTTAAATGAGGGCCACCAGTCTTCCACAGAGCACCAGTGCACCAGAGAGTGGTGCTTCTGACCTTGAGCACCTCCTCTGGGACATCATCTCCCAGTTCTTCCAGCACCAGCATGAACTCCAGCTCCGTCCTGACCGCGTCTGGGACCTGTGCCAATACAGACACAAAGCATCATGTGACACCATGGCCAAACCACAAGAGCTGAATGACAACAAGCAGTTCCGCTATGAGCATTCCTGCTGCAGAGACATTTTTACTTCCCCCATTCCTGACCAGTGATTTTTACCCCATGTTGTGTTGAAACAATAGCAATGTCATTCTGTATATGCACACCATTATGATACAATATCTACTTGTTAGATCATCATATATATATTGCCCATCTCTTCCTTCTTTCCTTCTTTCTTTCCTTCTTCCTTCCTCCTCCCTCCCTCCATCCATCAAAGAGAACAAATACAAAAGGCCGCTTATAGTTTAGGCATTCTAGTCATGCAGCTCATAATAGTATTATATGGTGATCAGATATAGAGATTCTTATTGCAACGCATGAAACTGTCTTTAAAGGGCAGACTTATCACCGCAGAATTAAATCCTTCAGCTGCATGGTTTTCAGGACCAATATGAGAAAAGATTTCAAATACATGATTTTAAAAGATGATAAAGTAAGCAATATGCTTATTGAGATCATGCATTGAGTCCAACATATCCCACATGCTCTCAAGGACTGAAAGGATTTCACTGTTTGCTCCCCGTCAAAAGGCATGCGACTCACTTTCCACTGCTAAAACATCATAATGCATTTATGCAACATTACGTAAAAAAAGTTGCCAGCTTCAATTACTACTAGTTGCTACTAATTGCTCATTTGCCTGAGCAGTGAAACCACTTCAGATGATCCAGAACGCGGCGGCGCGCCTGGTCTACAACCAACCCAAAAGGGCACATGTTACCCCGCTGCTCATCCAGCTACACTGGCTACCTATGGCGGCCCGCATCAAATTCAAAGATCTAACGCTTGCCTACAAAGTAGTCTCCGGTTGTACTCCCACCTACTTCTACTAATGCCCTCATACAGACATACACTACCTCCAGACCGCTGCGCTCCTCAGACGAAAGACGTCTAGCTCTACCACCGGTACGCTCAAGCCAATCCAAACTTTTCTCATCTGTTGTTCCTCGTTGGTGGAACACACTGCCAGTTCCTACAAGGGCAGGGACATCTTCTCCATTTCAAAAAAAAACTCCTGAAGACCCAGCTCTTTTAGAGAACATCTCCTCTCATAGCAACACTTACAACAAGTCTTACTGATCCTAGCACTCACCAGCCGTCTTAAACTGACAAGTAACTGTTAAAAACAGCACTCACTGATGCACTTATTCTTACTGCACTCTAATGTTTTTAAATTGTCCTAAAATTGTTGAGAATTGCTCTAAAACTTAAACTGTTTACCATGTTGTAAGTCGCTTTGGCTAAAAAAGCGTCAGCCAAATGTAATGTAATGTAATGTAATGTAATTTAATTAGCAGCCAACCAGCATTTCATCCACACTGAAGAGGATCAGTCACTCTCTCACACACACACACACACACACACACACACACACACACACACACACTAATATAATGCACTGAATAGGTTAAGTTGATGATGGGGAAAGTAGGTCAGAGAGGTATTCATTCAAGTCATAAGAATCTGGATGTATGCTGGTGGACAACGTGATCAGAGCACATTCCAGATTCTTGGCCCCTCATTACTGGTCACAGTTAATGTGACATTATTAGTTTACCACATGCATAGATAGGGTAAGTTAGAAGAGCTGTAACCTACCTTCTCTTTAGTCCAATCCTCCAGAACCAGCATCCAGAACCAGGCCAGCTTATGAGGGCTCCCCATCTTTCCCCACCTATAGCACATACACAAACCACCAGTACTCAGTACTCATAGAGCCTCAAACTCATAACATCAATTTATCAACACTTCTAAAAACTTTGGTCAAAAGCAGTCTCTAATTTAACTTGCAAACTGGTCCAAAAGGTGTCCAATTACTGATATTATTGTATGTATATAATTTACAATACCTGCATGTGAATGAGAAAATGACCATTTAATTGAACCCACCAACACCCTTTTCATGCTTAGATTGAGGTAAATGAAAAAGTATCGATGGTATTTTACTAACACGTGCCATGGCCTTCCTCATACAGTATATCAAGATAAGGATTACTAAAAATGGGTTATTGAGGTACTCACGCCAATGGGTAGGGGTGGTTGACCATGGCCCAGATGATGTCCCGCAGCTCCTGGGCCACCCCGCCGGGGGCCTGTCCCAGCTGAGGCACGCAGGCGGCCGCCAGCTCCCACTCGCCATGCTTGAGGCAGCGCTTGAAGAAGCCAAACAGCTCCTCCAGAGAGTTCTCCTCCTCACGGCCGAACGGGAACATGCTTCCCTCGCCCCTCTCCTCAAGCGGAGCAACAGAGGAAAGAGCCCCACACTACAGCACCAAGAGGGGAACTCCACAGGCTCTCCTCATCCGGAGAGGGAGGGTGATCATTCATTGGTAGTGACTTATGGAGGATAACAGTTGGTTCTTATTAGATCGTGAGATTAAAATCAGTAGTGATACAAGGTATGAAGTTACACAAGACGTGAAGTGTCTTCAGCACATGAAACTGATGACATAAAACATCAAACTAGACACAATAGTAAGTTAACAATAATTTGGTCACCATATAGCATTTTGGCAGACTGGTCTGACTTCTTTCTCAGAAATAACTGGTTCTTTGAGTGTTAAAATATGTAAACAAATCGGAAAAAAACTTTCAATTGGATGATGTAGCCAACAGGGTTCACAGCGCATATAAGTCCTAGGCTATACGAACATGGAACTGATGTCAAAGTAGGCTACAAGAAAAGTTCACCTGTCGAGCAGTCACCAAAACAAACGTCCACTTATGCACTTGACCATGTTGCCCATCGCGCTTTAGGCTACAGGGTGTGATATTCAGCTACTGTAATCTACCGGTATGGTCAGTCATTGATTCGTGGAAAGTTTGTCAAGAGCCCGGGTGCTTCTATCAATAACAGTAGTCTATGTCGTTACAACGTTCAATAGCCTACAGTAAAATGTATGCTATTGGGTAGCCTTCTCCGGTCCCTTAAATACAGTGAAGAACAACATGGACATCATGTTCTGTTAAGGGGAGATAGGTGAATGACATCTTGCCTAAAATGACAAAACACGTCTATCCAACCCACAGCTTAGCTACGAATAACTTTGCATACCGTTAGTAATATCTTAAAGCATCGAAAGTAAAGAAGCGAGAACTCACTGTCCTTAATCGAAGGTGTTTAGCCAATTTCACGAAGTTTCGGTCAACGCCTGAAATGATTCCTGTAACGTATCGCTTGTTATGTCTTCACTGTAGCCATGCACAAGCCTGGTCATGTGACTAAACCAGCTGATGTAGGAGTGGTTCAAAGGTCGTCTGCGCTCAGTTGAGAGGGAGCAGAGTCTACCGCTCATAATTCCATTTTCACGTGAGAATAATAATTTCTTGCCATTTCAAGTCAGCGGACACACAAAGTCTTAGCAGATGTGCAGTATGAACAAGCACACGTTTGAATGCATTGTCCCAAATGCACTTTTGTGCACTTGAAATTGCAGCTAGTTGTTGTGTGTTTTTGCGTTCAATAGCCAATCACTTGATTGATTGTGATCGCTTGATTGATCTTTTTAGCGCAAATTTAACAGCTGTGCAATTCGCTGAATTTGACAAAAAGTTAAAAGCATTATTTTATATTAATTATTTATTTTTATAAATTATATTTAACAATGTGTGTAACCTATATGTGTCCGTGTCTGGGTGACAGATTTTAAAAGGCTGACTGAGAAAACGCTGGAGAACAATTTTGCAATTATGTAAGCAAGCACATAATTTAATCTTAAAACTCTATACAGTACCCTCCAGAATTATTGGCTAAAAACACGTCTAAAAATAATCTTTTGGTGATTTATTGTCATGGACGGATTATGAACTTTTGGGCCCCTGGGCCCAGATGTAATAAGGGCCCCCCACTAATTGTTGCATATGTGGGGGGGGTTGGAATTGTTTTTATTTGTTTGATGTAATTTCCTGTATTCTGGTGCATTGGGGATGGCCAATACTTTAATTCAATCAGATTCATAGCCTACATCCTGATTTGTTGATATTGAGGCAATGATTCCATGCAAAGGCTTGGGCTTCAGGGCCCCCTGACCCCTTGGGCCCCTGGGCCTGGGCCCGGTAGGCCCGTGCAGTAATCCATCCCTGTTTATTGTATTCTCACAATGAATAGCAATGAGGGAAAATCCTTGAAGGGAAGGACATTTATTCTGAGAAAAAGAAAAAAATCTCATAAAGAAATAAAACATTTTTTTTAACAAAACCATGTTGCCCACAAGGCTATTGGCACCCATAGAAAAATCTTATGTATAAAACGTAACAGAAGCATTTCCCTATCTAATTTCAATTTATTTAAGTTAATCAGAGTGTCTGTGAACTTTCAGAAGTAGTTCATGGCTTTCCTTTTCACTAAGGTATGGAAATAAATGGTAAGATAGGGAAACATCCATAACAACTGTTGGAGAGTTACAGAAAAAGGTATCATCCTTGGGTCACTAATTTATTATATTATACAATATTTATAGGGCATGCCAGGTAAAAGCCTGTCCAGTCATTTAATTAAGATTCAAGATTCAAGATTGTCTTTATTACATCTCATTGGCCTTTCTGATGCATCTCCTGTTGTATAAGTCCTGGATGGAGGGCAGCATCCACAGATGCCTTGTGCTGTACGCACAACTCTTTGTAGTGCTTTTAGTTTGGTTGCAGTGCAGCTTCCAAACCATGTTGCAGTGCAGCTTCCAAACCATGCATCGATGCCTCCATCATCAGGATGCTCTTTGTAGTGCCTCTGTAAAAGGCCTTCAGGATCTTGGATCGCATACCAAACTTCCTTAGTCGTCTGAGGTGGAAGAGACGCTGTTTGGATTTTTTTACAATCTGTGATCATCCCAGGTAAGGTCTTCTGTGATATTAACACCAATGAACTTGGAAGTTTTTGACCCTTTCCACAGCATTGCCGTTGATGGTAATGTTTAATAGGCTAATAACAATTAATGGGCCACCTATCCTTCATGCATAACTCAATTTTAAAAGCTTTAAAAGAAAAATGCTGACTCATGCCCTCATGTTGACTTCTTTCAGTTTAAGGCATTTTACATTCACCTGGTTATGACTTAGCTATCTTGGCCTGACACAAATAAATCTTCAACTTAATGTGTCCACGAGAGTGTTCTAAACCAAGTGTGGTCCGGGGACCATTGGTGGTCCGCAAGCTATCCCAAGTGGTCTGTGAGCAGACGTGGTAAAATATAATATAGATGAGTTGTTTGCAATATTGAAGCAACTTGTATGTAAATCCAAACAGTTTTGCAACATGCTTATGTAAGCTATGCCAGTTTAAATCATATGAATCCACTGACACAATAAGCAAGGTGTAAAGACAATAGGCAAGGTGGTTCAGTGAGTAGGCCTATTGTGTAATATACTGCTGAAGTAGATCTACTCTTTTTTAGCTAGGTGGTCCGTGAGGTTTTTTTTTATTGGTTAAGTGGTCCTTGGTCTGAAAAAGTTTGAGAAACACTGTTCTAAACCACACCACAGGACATCATTATTAAATGGGATGGGGGGGTAGGGGCGGGCTTAAAGAATATGTGACTTTAAGTCTACTCTGAAACAAAAGTTAAATGTGTAGAATTGCTTTCCTAGTTTTGAGTGACATGGATCACACCATGCCATGGATTATAAACCAAATATGAACATTTAGTTCACAATTCATTAGTATTTTAACAATAAATTTGTTCAAGTTGTGGCTCAGACTAGACCTCTATCCATAACTTCTAAAACCTCCAACAATGGCCGACTCTGTCTTCTCTTCCGTCTGCAGTGCTTCCACACAAAATAATGACATCTTTTGTCCCGTTCCTACTTGGAGGTCATTACTTGGGGACTCCCATGGAACCTAGTATAATGCTGCAGCTGGCACAAGACTCATTTTTGCCGACATGTGGATGCCCATATGGACTAATGATGGTGGGGCCCAGGTGGACCAGGCCCTCATGGTGAGAATGAATGAACCATGATGGGCTATTTCTGCATGAATCAGGTAGGTCATAGATTTGGCACCATGTGGATGTGTGTAGGATGCCCTAGCTACAATTATTTTAGACTTCAACCTATGAAAGATGAAGAATTATTTTATGTATGTATGGGTGTGTGTGTGATGTCTTATTCATATATTAATGTTAAACATATAGTGCTGTGAGTTTATGTGGGAACGTGTGCTTTTATCATATTTGTTCATGTGCTGTGAATGGTAATATACTGTATGCATACGCCTTTTCTTGGCTAGAGAAGACTTGGAAAAACAAGACCTCATCTTAGTCCAAGAGAAAAAACTGAATGGAGTGATTGTATATGTTTTTGTATGTGGGACTTTTTTGGAGATGAATCAAAGAAAATCAAGACTATTTCGTGGTTAATGTTTGTGTCTAGGCCTATATAATAATCTTGTGTTGCACAATAGGGTGTTGTTTGAATTTCTCCATATGTCTAATTAAAAAGTACAGTATTTTGATTTCTCTAACTGTTTGCCCACTTGACACTGGCCTAACCACACAAGGAAATGTCCACTCGCAAATTTCCAAACACTGCTTGAGGATAGTTTTTAAGACACCTGGAATCTTCAAGAGTGCAAAACAAAACAAAAAAGTCAAAGTGCATGAAAATCTCAATTTGCAGTAAAGTCAGAGTTCATGTCTTGTCTGGTACAAACAGACTGAAATCAAAGGAAGAAGGAAGTTTGAGATTACACAGCAATATTAGCATTTCTGGCTGCAGATGCCAGCACACTACACAAAGTGAACAAACTCGGTAAGGAGAAAAGAGGAACACCTGCACTCACCCGCAAAATGGCAGTGGGTCATATTTCTTTTGTTTGTTTGTTTGTTTGTTTGTTTTAGCTCTGATACTGTGGAGACAAAGACCTAGTATGTGAGTGGTGAAAGTAATAGCTGTAGGCTATTTGGGATATCATCCCAATGGGGATGAAAATTGTCTCCTTTGTTGGTCGTTTTTCACAAAGATGCAATTGAGCTCAATATAACATGTTTTTTTTTTTTTTTTTTTCTCATATTTCTTGATTTCATCTCAATAAAAGTTGATTCATATTTCTTGTGAGACAAATAAAATATATTTTCGAGACCAGCAATTTTCCTCTGGGATTGTGTACCAATGCCTTTTACACGTTTGATGAAGTATGTGTTTGTGTGTCCCTTCAGCAACACAGTGCATGCGCTGACCTGCGAATCCCACGCTGCGTTGGGCTGTCCCTCTCAGTTGTGCAGTCCACTTTAATAGCAAGTGCAATATACAGTATATGTGGTGAAACCTAAAACCCACCGTGAATATCCACGCAAATGTTGCTGCCTTGTGCGCACTGCTGCATTTGATCTGTGCAATGATAGCCTATTTCATATTTAATTATCCGTGCCATATCTGTAGTTGGACCATAAAGAAAAGATGATGATGCTAGGCTCATAGGATGCTGTAGGCTACCTGTGGTGCCACCAGAGGAGCCCGTCTCTATGGGAACACAGAAGCATGAAAGAGGCGAGGCGGGGTTTCGCCGCATCAGCCTAGGCTGAGCTCTGTGTGCATGTTCTTTGACAGGCTTTGTCATCGCATTCTACGGGTTACGTCGACAGCCAAATATTAAGAGGGGGAGATGGCCGAGGATATAAAAATTCTGAATGTAAGTGGCTATTTATGGAACCCTTTGGTTATGTCGTCATTTTACAATAGGCTTAGCCTTTTTTTTTTTTTTTTAAATATTGAACAATCAATGGATTTGGATGATTGGATGATTTTCACATATAGGGTGTTTTTTGTTTATTATTGACGGTCTTTATTAATCAGTAGGCTACTCAATATTGAGCCAAATTAGTGTTAGCCTACCTCGGGGACTCATTTAAGTTTATGGAAGCAGAGCTATTGATTTAATGTCACGTTCACCCATAAATTGTTAGGCTATAGCCGTTAAAACTATGGGTTGTAAAATGTGATACCGGGTGTGGACCGTTTCTCTTTCTTCTCAGGAGGAAGAGTATGTTGGAGATATCAAAGGAGGACTGAGACCGACTATGAGGCTGACGGTGATGGGCATTGTTCATAAAAATGCTAAGAGGTAGGGCCTGTGCCAATCTGGCACCTCTGGATAATGAAGTGTACATGATATCAGGATGAGCTGTGGAGACCTGATAGAGATTACATTTGGCTCGTATTCGGGTTAGCCTACTCAAAGAGGTTGTCAGATGATAGTATGAATTTCTGCACGGCAGTGAACAGCTGAAAGTCTGCAGGCAGATTAGACACAATGTAGGGTTTGTAGCCTACTGTGCGGCACAGTGTCTATGATCAACAGGAAATACTGTGAACGTTGTGTCAATGTCCCTTTGACTCCCATGGTGGAACAATTCCGAAAATTTGTAGGCAACCAAATTTGGTTAAAGGGAGTGATGCGTGTTCATCCTTATTTTCATATTTGGATTTGAACTTTTGACATTTATTGCACAAATCAACGTCCACAGTCCCGTGGTCAAATTATAGCATAGGCCTAGCACAACACACTCATCCAGAAAGGGGGAATGTAGATTCCATTTAAGGCTTGGGAATTACTTGAGATACCATCGTTTCCCACCACTTCAGAGTCTGTCTCCAAGGAAAGTCACTAAATGTTTGCACAGTGCAGTGGCAATGGAATCTTTATTAGCTGTTTTGTTTTGTAAACAGCCAGAAAAGGGATACATAAATAGAACAAATAAAACACAACATGGCGAGACTGAAGATAATAATCACTTTGAACATGTCTTTAGCGCTCACTTAGGAAAAAACATTTGGAAATGCGCAGAAACATTTCTTTTTTTAAAGTGACGTTCAATATAAATCCTGTAGAGGTCGCTGTCATACGCCAGACAAAGCAAAAAATGTGCGATCCTTGCACATCATGAAATCTTAGAAATGGTGTTTGACAGCTTCACTGCTGCTATCTGACCTTTGCTGATCCCTGTAGAATGGTGGTGTCTGTGGCCTGTCAATCCGAGGAGGACAAAGAGGGAGATGTTGGCCTCCAGGTGACCATCAGCTTCGGGGAGAAGGCTGTGCTGAGGAATGCCCGGCTGGAAGGCAAATGGGGTTCCTCTGAGTATGCCCTGTCTTACTTCCCCTTCACAGCAGGAGAGCCATTTAAGGTACACAGTGGTCAGATTGATCTCAGTGATAGATACATTTGTAAGTGCATGATGCAAGAATTGATTTACTGCTGTATTGTTTGGAGAGAGTATCTGTGCCTTTCATATTGTTTGACTGAATGTCTTTCTTTCATTATTCAGTTTCTTTCATAAGGCAGTTAAGTGATCTTGATTCAATAATTCAGTTTAATCCCCCATTCCCCTCTGTAAATGTAAATCAGGTTTCTCGGCCAAGTATACTTGTGCATTTAAGGAATTTGGTCTCTGCATTTATCCCATCCTCTTCTTGTCCGCTTCTATTCAGATGGAGATTTTGTGTGAGCACCAGCAGTTCCGCATCCTGGTGGACGGTCAGCCCCTGTGTGGATTCACCCACCGTCTGAAGCACCTAGCGTCCCTCAATTCTTTGCGGATCATGGGAGACTTGCAGCTCACTAAAGTGGCTTGAAGAAAATGCCCCGAGAGATAGTGCAGCTTGGATACCTGCAGTCCTTGGCCCCAATATTGTGTGAGATGAAATGAGATGAATAGCAGCCCCATAGTTGTTTTTGGTTTCCATGGCACCCGTGATATTATACATGAGCAAAGTGCCTTCATATGATACTGTACTTTGGTCTGACTAATGTACACAGATGGTAGGCTGAGATGTAGTCATTGAAAATGTGAAATAGATTCCCTAGGGTGAATCTTTAAACAGTAGCTAGCACAAGATTTTGTTTTAGATGGTGAAGAGTGCTTTGTCTGATGTAATGTTTCTGAGCATATATATATATACCTATGATGCACAGAAATGTTTTTCTTTTCATGTCATTTAATGACAATACTTGTTTACCATAGAAAATAATACTTTAAATAATACCTCTCCCAATAATAGATAAAATAAATTCCAGCGCATTAATGAATTCAATTGAATGTACAGCATTTGCCTTATCATTTGACCAACCAAATGGCAAGTCTGACACGATGACAAGAATGATGCTTTGATAGTGAGTAGAAAATAGCCTGCAAAGTTTTTTTTTTTAACTTAAGATTGTAAGATCCGAAGTGCTGAATGTCAGGCATTATTGGTGCTATAATCCATATTCTGCTGCAGCAAGTCATATGTAAAATGTAATCACTGAATGTTATTTCTTGTATTGGCTCATTCATTTTGTACGTACAGAGCTGAGTGGAATGACATTGTAATCATACTGAAATGAGCAAATATATCTCAAACTTTTTTCCAAATCTGTGGTAGTTGCTGTGTGTTCTATTCATATGTCCGTAGGTGTACCGTGTACAGGTCAATCATAATGATGTTGGCTATAAGTCCACATAGTGATGTTTGATACCATGGATGGCATCTATCTATCTATCTATCTATCTATCTATCTATCTATCTATCTGTCTGTCTGTCTGTCTGTATGTGTATTCATGCAATGTTTTGTGGTTTTCGAAGTGTGAAACAGGTATTAATTATACTCACCGAGTATAACGTATAGATGCATTAGTATGACAGTGTAATTAGCCGTAAGATGTATCTTTGTTCTTATAAAGAGGCCACAGATACCAGTGGACCAAGTTTTTCCATTGAAGAAAACAATTTAATTTACGATAAGTTGAGTAGTATCTACATAAAAGTCAGTTTTAGACAGTAGCTTAGGTGCCATGATATTGCTTGTAACATTCATTGAATGCAGTCATTGTCACTGTAAAATGTACAGTATAAAGAAGTTCAACAGATTAAATCATATCGTCCTCCAACAGCAGAAATGATAATGGACATCTACTCTAAAAGTATCTGTGGGTACTTTGTGCTGTCCGACACTAGAGTTCATTTTCTACAGTGTCATTTTCATGTCAGCTGCTTGATTGCCTCTATCCAGTCCATCTCCTCCTGCTTGGTTGGGGCCTGGATGTAGTAGTCTTTGTTTGATTGAGTGATGATCTTAAAGAGGTTGCCTTGGACCTTCCCCTTCACACCTGGAGAAAAAAGACAAACAGTCAGAGGCTCTTATTACATGTGCTGAACAAGCTTTTGTGAAACACATACAGTTGTTCATGACTCAAAGTACTTAACAATTCACAATTCTCAGAAGCACAAACACACACACACACACACACACTCACACTCATTTAACACACACACACACACACACACCAGCAGCACACCTGTTGGGTGGGGCTGTGATGCTTATGACTCACCTGAGGGCACACCGCTGTCGTTCAGAGCAGAGACCAGGCAGCCCCGCAAACAGAAGCCGCCCACAGGGTTGAGGTCATCCTGTATAGTGAGGTCACAGCCAGGAAATGAACATAAGTCAGAACAAAACCAATAACAAGTGTGGGTGCTAAAAAAATGACACCCACTAAGTCTTTCTTAGAAGAGTACTCATTTTCTGGTAACCAATACACAGTGATCTGTTGTTTCACCACTATAGATTTTAGGGATTTAATACCACACTATACACACCCAATGGGGAATAACCTTCCCCACCACCTTTTAAGGCGATGATAAGGGAGACCTATTGTGATGATTAAAGATATAAGAGTGTGAAATAAGTGCTCACCTTGGTAGGGTCATAGTAGTGTAAGTATCCTGGATCTGCCCTCAGCACAAACAGTCGCACTTTCCAGTTCTTCCTCTTGTGTCCCTGAGCAACAGATATCAACCAATCAAGGTCCAACACCTGAGAAATCAGCCACTGACAAGCAACAGCTTCATGCCAGCCATCAAATACTGCTACCACACCAGTGCTTACCTGTTTCAGTAGGAAACCTCTCTTCTTCACTTTGCCACTGAGCTCCAGGGTTGACAGAGATGTTTCAGCTTTCACGCTGCCCCTCTTCTTGAAGTTTTCAGACTGGTAAGAGAAGATACAAGGTATTTATAAATAATAACAAAGTGACATAACACAAAACCTCTTACATTAATTTTTACAAAAACAAGATTGGGTTTATTTCTAAGCTGGAAGAAAAAGCTGAAAGGTTTTTCAGCCAAAAGGGATCTATAAAATGCTAATCTGCTGCTTGTTCTACTACTTGTGTATTATGCATGCTGTAAATGTTCCCTATTTACCAGATGGAAACCATAAAAATAATGGATGGATGTAACAAAGAAAGATTATTAGAGTCCTTCACAAATGACTATGTTGGTATTTCTTGGCAGAGTGGGTTTGGGACACCAGACACCACTTCTAAGCCTCCTGGAGGTGCCTAATTCACCGGATCGATAAAGGAAAGTGCCTGCTTGATAACCCCAGTGAAATGCTCTCAAAGGCTGTTCTGTTAGTGATGTTTTTTTGCCCACAGAGTTTGCTTTGTTGGTCATTTTGTTTGTGATTGCAAATAGGTTTGGTTGTTGATGGGCCGCTGTGTGGAATCCCCAACCTATAGCATGAGGATTTGAACAGCTCTCCTGTGTGTATCTGAAATGACCCCACTCTCTGCACTACTGGGTATACAATAATTGGAAACCCACAAGGGAAGAGAGGAGCCCTGGAGACACTCACAAAGCTGTAGAGGGCTGTGGAGTCGTCCAGAAACTGCTCGCCAAGGGCCACATTGCGCAGGGCCTCCACACTGCACACCCCAATGGGCCTGACGTAGCCCTCCTCCAGCAGTGCTGAAGCCAGCGTCACCGACTCCACCCGCGTCAGAGCCATCTGCATGAACACCAGCCAGTCCACCACTGCAGAACCTGCAGGAAAACACACACGCGCACACACACACACACATACACACACACACAGGAAATACATGGTCACATACACCTTGTTACACCTACACCACATTGACTTGTGTTACATAAATAGCCCTGTTGCTGTTATCAACTGGTTGCAGGATGTCGGTATAGCTGAAGAGGCCACCTCCGTGTACAGAACATATGGCTGAAGATGGCCAGCAGCCACCAGCAAATGGGCTGAGAAACCCAGTTGAACTGACACTCAGTCAGGGTTGTTTGAGGAAGTCTTTACTCATTCTGTTTTTGAGGCGTATTTTGAAGTGTATCTGTTGTCATCTCTCTATTTACATGTGAGTATGGAGGTCCACAACCAATACTAAGAAGAATTTAATATATTTTCTTGTCTATCACATGGACATGTTTAACTCTCATCTCAAAATGTTATTTGTTTTGTGATGGAGTTAAAAACACTCACAGGTCTTGCACTTTGATGCCCTTGGGCCTGAGAGTGAAAGCAGACTCACCAGTGAAGCAGTTGCTGAATGAACTGCCATGTTCCACTTGACTGGTCATTTTGATTCCACTGTGCACATCATACATAGCGTCCACCACCTCACTAAAGACACATATGGAGGGTAAGACGTATCCATTACACACGTTATTTATACTTAAACACACATTGACAGTTATATGGACAGACACACACACTTGCATATAAAACACTCTTCTGTTAATGCAGTGCTTTACTCAGAAAAACAGATAATCATCGTACCAAAATCAGCAACAGCCCATCAGACCTGAAAGTAATAATGCAGGGCTTACCTGAGGTTGACGTTATGGAGTTTGAGAGAGCTGGACCCTTTGCGTTGTGGCTGGACTGGGGTCTCAGAGCCTGGAGACTGACCATCAGCACAGCGGAGCTTCTCCACCGCTGCACCGATGCAGGCAGCCCAGTCGTCACGCTTCTCCCGCGAGCAGGCCTCCAGGAAGTACTCATCCGACGTGTGTGTCTGGAGCCTCAGAACCAGCTAAAGTGTGTGTGCACAACACATGGAGAGAGAGACAAACCAACACAAGCATACACACAGATGGAAGAGAGGAGAACTGGTCACAACACTATACATGATGGACATACACTTGCAAACTACTGACCATTTACAGTACATAGGCAAGGTCTAAGGTCAGGATTTTCAGTGTTGAGAGGTCTATGACTTCATTTTACCATAAATTATGAAGGTGTGAATGGGTATGTTTGTCTCTTCGGCATCAGTTCATGCATGCCCCACACATCCCCACACATTTCCTCTGATGTAATCTGACATAATTGGCACTTTATGGGGAACATTAACTTCCTCAGGCACTGACTGGTCTGAAGTAAGCCTTTAAAACTCCCAGGAGAACTTGTTTCAACAATAACGCAAATACACACTAGGTAACAATCTGTGGTTCTCTGTGCCTCTCTTGGCATCTATAGACCTAACCCACATACCTGTCTTTTTCTACTGCTGAGGCTTGCTGTTGTGTATTATAGTAAAGGGATTTGGGGTACTTACCGGCCTGTTTTCCTGCTCTAAGAATGGACAGGTAATCACACATCCAGCCAGAGGAATCGTTCCACGCTTAGAGGAATCTTTTTTACCACCCTCGTATTTGTAATACATTAGCTTATCTGGCAGTAGTACAAACCAGCGAGCTTTCCAGTTTAAAACCAGGTGACCCTGTGACAAAGATGAACAGGTCTAGAGTCAACACAAGATCCATTTGCTACCACACATGAGTTCATCCACATACATCCACATACTAAAGAACAGGTAAGAAGAGAAGATACTGACCCGCTTCACTAAAAATCCCTCCTTCAGGACCGAGCCATTCTGCTGTGTATCCATTGCCTGTGAGATGTGTACTGACTTGACACGGGCACTGCTGCTGTTATGAGGTGTGTTCAAATTCCCCAGGAAGTCCGTCACCAGCGCCTCCACGCCCAGCCGACTTCATGACCTCAGGGCCCAGCTGACTCAGATCCAGGGAGAGATAGCAGACAGAAAGTCCCAAGGTGTGTCTATCACCTTTGTGTTGTAAAATATTAAAACTGTTACATTTGTTTAGAACACTTCCATTGCTTAGAATAATGTCCATTATCAGTATACCATACATAGATGATTATATATATATATATATATATATATATATATGATACATATGGATACACTGTTTTAGTTCATGATTATGAAGAGTGTGTGAATGTGTGTCTGAATAAAATAACTGTTCTATTTACATCCTGTCCCTACAGCGGAGTGAAGTTATTTTCTTCACCTTTAAGGTGTGGCTCTGTTCACCCTTCAGGCTGTGTTTAGTTTTGCTAACTAATTAGTTATGTATTGCCATTCTTTAATAATACAGTTACATAATGAAACCCTTGATGCAATGTGTTCACCATTGAAATATTCTGATTGTGTATCGTATCCTGGGAATCTGTTATTTGTCCTTTTGAATTCCTATTTGGAAATGCCATACAACAGGAACCCACAGTGCCGGCTTGTCACAACAAGCCTCAAGTCAAAGCAGCCATCCCTTCACACTGCATGAAAGCATAAGTGTAGGATTCTCTTCCCTGAAAACAGATGTTTATGTTTATGTTTAAAAATAACTGTACCATGCAGTATATGTGTATGTAAACAATCAGGCAAAATGTAAATCAGACAAAACAAAAATGTCTGTTTACGCTACGCTCTGATGACTGGCAGAGGTGACTTCATGCTGTCTAGGATGAGTAACATTTGTGTGAGGCATCATTCACAGAAGTGTAGTGACGACACAAGAGGTAGTTTACGACACACAGTGTTTACATAACACATTTCTTTCTTAGGTACAGCATATTGGAAGTAAAGTAGACTCTACAGATATCCAATGACGTGTATTGGAATAATATTTTTTGAAAGGACAAATATATTTTAGCCAGAACATATCTGAAGATCTACAGTAGTTCAGTAGTAACAGTCCTTCTTACAGAGTTAGCACCTCTGTGGTTTATTAATCCCTCAGGATTAATCAATTGTATATTAAATGAGATACTTAATGAAGTATCTCTCGGTCTATCTATCCATCAACCCTAGTGGACAAGGTGAAACTTCCCTCTTTAAACACTGGATGGCGATATTGCTCCATGTCAGTTGAATAAGGCTTGCATTCACCTCCTTTTTTATGTATGGTATGTATGTAGGAGCATTCAGACATAAAGCGTGGAATGCATGTTGGGATGTTGGATTATATTAAAGTTTTATGGACCCATACCATTTCCCATCCTAATGATGTCAAAATAAATAGGGATTCCCTCAAGTGCTGCACTTTTTTTGGAAGTCCAGACTGAAACATTTCAGGGTGGAGATATTATAGTTTACTATCTAACATGTATAACATGAAATTCTTTGTGTGCATTGGTGTCTTGGGGTCTGTGTTTGCACACCTGCTTATGCACACAGCAGCTTTTGGACATGTTTGTGCCTCCATTTTAATTGAATTCTTCCCTCCACGACAACTCTGTTTTCCATTCAGTGGAGCATGTTAAAAAAATCCATATCCTGGAGATGGGAGAGGCCACCCAGGAACTCCCCCTCGCCTAGACCTCGTGGCCGCTGATCCCCTCAGATGAAGGGCCCGCCGCCACTGGGGCTGACAGCTGGAGCCAATGGGAGCCAGGGAGGCCTCTACCTACGCTCTATGAGTAGAGCAATAGGTCAGCGGCGTCAGGGAGAAACAACTAAGCAGTCATGGGAAAGCCCTGTGGAAGGCCATAATGGTCTCCCAGTGCTTTTAGTTTTCTATGCTAATCATAGAAAACTATATGTCCGCAGGTCGGATTCGAACCTGGGTCCCCGTGGGCACTTGGACCCGTATGAGAAATGTAGCCTGTTGTGCCACAGTGCCCCCTCTTCATGTTTTTTTAATTCGTTAACTAGTTATTTGCTGTAAGCCTGGCATAGATAAACACACACACACAGTCCCCACACCCCATTTCTCCCCAAACACTCAGCTGTGAGATGAAGGAGGCACACTATATCTTGAGACTGTGCCTACGTGTCCAATAAGGAGTGCCCTATGTGCGTCTTACAGGGCTAACCATTAACCCTGATCAAACAAGTGTTACGTAAATGATGCTGCCAAGTGAGAAAAGACCAGGATGTGGAAGGAAGAACTCATAACATTGCTCATAAGGAGAAAACTGTTGCCATGGTGATCTTACACAAATTGGCATGCTGACACACACACAAACACACACGAACAAACACACAACTACACTATGTAAATCCTGCTATTCCTGAGGTCTGAATATTAATTTCAGTAGGCGGACAATATTAGTTAATCACAGTTTAGATTGTTGAAGACTGGCTGTACGTCCCATATCAACTCCCACCTCCTGTGTGCTAAACTGCTGTGAATAAATGCCTCCATGTGTACACACTGTACACTCGTTCCGCCAGGGCTAGGTTGAGTATTCTTTGGCCTGAAATCACAAAGGCCATTGTGATTCTTCAAAAAAGGTTTTGCAAGGCAGCTATTGTTAAAACAGGATGGAGAGGCAATTGGATAACCCCATTAACCCACAGTGGCTATGCACCAGGAATCCCTCACCACCTCAGAAATGGTACACAAAAGTAATGATGGAATAACAGAGTGGTTAAGAAAGGTCTGTCACTAAAAGTGTTTCTTTATTGTACCGTGACAATGAACATTTGATATGGGGTCGAATAAATATGACGCAAAAAAAATTGCGAAAATTGTGTCCGCACAGTTCATGAAAGTAGGCCAAAACAAATGTGAATCTTATGGTGGGTGTTTGTGTAGGAGAGAGCACCCTTTCCTAGTCTACATTTTCCACAGGAAATGATGCAGTCCCGAAACACCTTATGTCATGTTTTGTTCTATATTCGAACACAACTAATGCCTATATTCAGTTCCATTGAGCCAGCACTAATCCACTTTATCCAAATCATATATACACACAGTGTGTATGTGCATCAACCAAGCCTCCTAATACAAAAATAGAAAACACAAGAGAAACTGTATAACAAAAAGGTGCTGTAAAGTGATTCTTTTAAATTATATCAAGCTTTTTATGGAGGAAATAAAAGCAAAATAAAATATTACAGTATTAAATACTCCATGCTTAATAAAAAACAGCAGCAATGCCAGCAACATCTCTCAACACGAATGTAGTGTAATCTGCTTTGTTGTAAGTGTCCAAAGCCTGCATGCGAGCTGGAGGCCTGCTGCCCTAGACTGCAGTCTAAGAGTTTCCATCAATACATCAAACCTGACACAAACACACTGACCAAATGTAAAGTAACACAGCAGGCATCTGTGGACCAGCATGCATGTAATACAAAAGTCCATAATACATAATGCCTATGGAAAGTACCACAGTGCAAGCCATTCATAGAATGTCTACAATTTTGTTATTAAACTACATATGAAGCATTAGTCACTAGACTATTGCATATTCTAGCTGGGCTACTACTGTAGTACACAGATGGTCAACAGTGGTCCTGTAAGGCTAAATGATTCAATACCTTTCATCTCCTCTCTAAGGTATTGACCCTTTATGATGACCACATTACGTTAGCTCTACACATCGATCAAAGGAACCTTCATTGCGTCATTGCTAACAAAATCTGTAGTAGTTGATTAACACAACGGTATTAGGGGATGACTAAAGCTACCAATATGTTCCATTCAATATACAGTCTCAAGGATGTAAAATACTTGATGTTACAAACATGAAAATGTTACAAAAATAAATGCTACCATTTATAGGGTGGAAATGTCACCATGCCACTAAAGCACAGTCATATTTGCATGTCTAATGAACTGAGGCCCACTGTAGTAGTTTGGTGTAGATATGCCCATGGCAGTTCAGGGCACTGTGAGAGTGTGCCAGTCAGATACCACCTTCTCAGGATGGGCGATGGTGTCCCTCCACTGCTCCACTGCTACAGTAGAAGGGCTGCCAAATCCCAGATGCACCTGTGGAGAGTCAAGGTATTTAGCACTCTCTCGTAACAAGAGCCGCATTTTCTTTTTTATCCAAAACATGCAAAGTTTATTTGCTGAGACTACCTTCAGGGTCTACATAGTGCATTTAAGAGTTCCACCGAGAGCCTTTCAGAACTTTTCCCTTGAAGAAAAGGTATATAAGTAATAGCTATCCAGTAAGTAACTATGGATTTTTGAGGGGGTTTTATTCAAAATGTTGCCCTTTTTGACATCATGAAGGGAAAGAAGATTGGAATGGCTCATTCTTGTCTCACTGAATCACGTTTCCAGACCTAGGCAGCCCATAAACAATGACTGGGTTTTGTTATTTCAGTATTCAGTTTGCATTAGTATCGATAGTTACCCTCGATACAAGCAAAATCTTCATCATATGTGACCTTTAACATAGCATGCTACAGAAAGGTGGGTACTGTCACAGCAGTTGAATGCTTACATAAATATGACTATTGATCACTACACGTGCTAGTTGCTCTCACCTCTCCTAGAAAGTGTCTGCGCCTGACCGATGTGCGGCTGTAGAGTTTTGAGCAGATGTGAAAGGAGGAGTTATGCACGGCTAGAGGGAAGTGAAGGGTCTCCCCCCACTGCACCTGTCCCCCAGACATCTTCAGTGCCCGTGTCTTCCTCTTGGTCACCAGGAGGTCCGGTGAGTGCATCTCTGCCTTGACAAAGAAACCTGGTCCCAGAACCAGACAAAAACAACAGCTTCATTATGGATGCACATGCTTGACAAAGTATCAACAAATAGCTCCATTATCATAATAGCATTGTGTGTGTGTGTGTGTATATATTATGATGGAATTATTATAATGATGCTATCATTAAGGCAGTGACAGATGCCTTGTAAACATGAGGCAAACTTCCCCTCACATGCAAGCAGTCTGACTCGTGATTGTGTTGTGCAATTCCAGGACGGGACTCACTCTGGGTGAGGGGAGAGGAGGAAGAGGGCAGATTCTGGGCGCACAGCACCTGCAGCTGCATGCGGCCGTTGACCGGCTGGAAGCAGGTGGCCAGATGCAGCTCGGCGTGACACGTCTGGGGAGAGAGACAATAAAGATGGAGGGTCACACTCAGGGACATGAACGGTCAAAATAGCCTACTATGGACAGCACTACACAAAATGCATGGCTAGTGCTGGTAGTAAACTCCACAGGGTCCACAGGATGTAGTTCCAGGAAGTTGTCCATTAGAATTCAAAACACTTTTCAATCTGAGAGAGCTGTTAAGCTGCCAGAAACGAGACTCTTGACACATCCTTGATAAACAGTTGAGATAAACTTAATGCACTCACAAGTATATTATTTCCTCCAAATAGTGCTCATGAGTGATGTCTGGTTTCAAATAGACCCACTAATCAAATATACAGACTAATAATGAATGCAAACCCAAAGTCAGTGGTTGCGGAGCAAACTCAGACTAATGGACTTCCAGTGACGCTGTGTGTTTATGCCACCATAAGCGGTGGTAGGGGCAGGTGAGACAGACAAAGCCTCCTGAGGATAACAGGGTGATCATTCACCCTCCAATTTCAGAGTGGCTGTTAGAGGCTGCTACCTATTACACCGCAATTTTGACTCGAGACTCTCGATGATCAACCAAATCTCTCGCTAAATGAATAGTCTGACCTACTTTTGGTTTTCCACCATTTGGGGGCTTGTGTAATGTGTAAAGTTGAGGAGGGGGTGTATTTGTCACTATTTATCCTATTTATCCACTATTTATCCTCTATTTTCTTTTTAGCTGTATGAGGTCAACACAGATGTTGTAGTGTTGGAGCTTCCTTGTGGGAAAATACCACAGTAAATGGCACCTGGTGTGAGCAATAGTAATGCAACCTGTTCCAAGACAAACAGGAGGTTTATGAGGACTTTTTTAAAGCATCAAATGTGCCCATAAATCAAATAACCTTCCTGTAAGTAAACAACTGGGATATAATTGCTTATCACAGAATGGGTAATTCTGTCGTAGTAGTCCAATAAGGAAATAAGATGTACTCAGAAATGAAGTGCTGCAATATAAAATATTGATTTTATATGCAGGGTATTTATAAACCATAATACACATATATCACTTAAAAATATTTGATATACAGTACAATGCACACATTGCAATATATGGGTTGTTATTGCATTGTAACTAGTACCCTTTACTAGTCATCTATATTGACACACCAGAACTCACATCACACTCTCAGCATTTCACATTACATCAGTCAAGTACATATCAGGAAGGAAGGAAAGATGTCATTTTCCAACCTCCACCAGTCTCTGAACCTAGTCTACATATCAGGAAGGAAGAAGTAATTTTCCAACCTCCACCACATGCTGGAAAACCAAATGCCTTCACAGGAAGTGAATCAGGCTAAACTGATGTTGAATTAGCATGTTAATGGCCAAACCAAGGGCATGAGTGACCCTTCCCTTTGCTGCAGACATTCCCCCTAATGTATACTGTTACTAAGCAGCTAAAGCCCACCAGTAGAGCTCATTGACCTAGCCACCAGCGGGGAGGGAAAGCAGGAGAGTGTGACATTACTCTGACTGAACAGCGCTAATGTCCCGATGCACCTCTAACTGCCATGTGCTCATGTGTGAGTCCCATTATCCAAGAGGGGCCCTTTGGGGAAATCATATCACCATTTTGGGTTTTAGATTAGAGCAATTTTAAACTAAAAGAATTCTAACTGTAGAAAGCTGTAGAAAGCTGTAGAAAGCGGAGAAAGCTTTTAAACTACATGGGCAAAACTCAGCCACTCAGTTGAGGCTGAGTTGTGCAGTAATGGTCGGTGTGTCTCGGCGGTGCTTTCTCCGTGACCTGAATCACTCAGTCCAATAGATCTGATTTCAAATACCACAGACTCACCCGGGACTTGGAGGGAGGCCTGAGCTCCAGCCAGTGCTGGGTCTCCTCTGGACTCAGCTGTCTCAGAGAGAGGACGCACTCCGCCAGGGTACGCTTGCGTGGCGTGTGCATCTGCAGACGCAACACCAACGCAGAGCTACGCAGCTGCTGCAGTGGCAGGGCAAAGACAAAGGTCTCCATGAACAAAGCATCCTGGGAAGAGAGGAGGAGAAGGCAAAAGATATAATCAAAACAACTACAGACCTTTATAACCATCACTGACCATCCACCTGGACCAGGAAAGGAAAGGAAACAACAAAACATGGCAGAATGTACCACAGTATCCATATTAAAAACAGCAAAAGTGAAAGCAGACCCAATCTTCCTTTGATTCGCTGCTGTAGTATGTTAGTAGTAGCAGCACAATGCAGTCTTAAAATAAGTTACATAAACAGCGATATTCGACTTGTGTCTTTACACATGTGCTTATCTTGACATTCAGTCAGATTGCAGTTTCATATATTTGCATTTGAATGTGCGTAGTTAAAGGTACAGGATAATTATAAGACTAATCAAATAAGAGTGACGAAGGCAAGGAGTGCCCAACACACTTTGAGCAGTACACTTTAAGCTACTAAAAAGTTAATTATATATTAAATAAATTATACAGGAATATGTTGTTATGATCTTCTGCCTAAAATGAGTATTTGATGTTCTTTCCCACTAGCTCAATGGTTATTCCTGAGAAAAGCACACCTGTAGCACCTACTGGTATATTTGGGACAAAACAGATCAAGCCTGATTGATGATTAACAACATTAAGCGTCTGGGGGTTAGATGATTTCCCACTTACCGGACATACTTCTTTAAGGGTGCTCTTAAACTGCACTGGCTTGTCCATGGTGATGACACCCTTAATCCCAACCCTGTGCTCAGAGCTCTCCACTGGGATGTCCTTACACTGACAACATACACAAAAAAGGCATAGCAAAATGACGCCACAAAGAACCATGCAATTGTAGTAAGCAGAGCAAATAACAACAAATTATCTGAAGCTATAGCAGACCTCCCAAAGATCAGAATATTATTTTTGGGAATGTCAGTGGTTTTGTAAGCAGGAACTCTTATATTTCTGTAGGCCTACTGTAGTGATTACACTGAAAGTGCATTGTACCAGAAACCTCTCTCACACAAAGGCTGTCTGATAAAACTACACAAGAAGAGAAAACTATAATACATTTATCAGAATAGTTTGTTTGAGGGGATGTTATTAGTGGTTTTGGAGGCAGGAACTCTGTACGTATTTCTGTACAGTAGTAATTATACTGAAAGTGCACTGTACCAGAAACCTCTCACAACAGAATGTCTGTCTGATAAGACTACACAATATAAGAAAACTACAACACAGAGTCTCTAGGAGGAGAGGGCAGGACACAGAGAACACAACTGATCAGAGATGTGATGCAGGTCCAAGACCCAGATTCCTGGAGACAGAGGCTCCATTGAGGGCGTGAGGGAGAGGGACACAAAGGAGTGTTTCACTGGGCAACACAGCCACTCGAGCTGGACTGTAATCCTACCTGGACCAGGGTGATCCACACCTGCTCCAGGGCCTCTTTGTAGCTCAGCTTGACACACAGCTTGCCCAGTTCCTTCTCATCTCCAGATAAGGTGATGGACTCTGCAGAAAAATGTATAGCAACATCAGTAGGATAACATGTCTGGGGTGTTGTATATGTCTGCAAGAGTGCAAGCATGTGTGTGTGTGAGTGCTCCTGCATGTGTGTGTGTGTGAGTGTGCCTATTCCTGCATTGCATGTATTCAAGTATGGAAACCAGAAATTCACACAAGGGCTGTTTAATTATAGACGAGATGTGTTTAGACTTTTAGGAATAGCAAATGAAACCAACGTATCTATAATGTAGGTGCGGCTCTGCAGAGAATAAACTGTGAATTTATGCGCAATCTGTCACCATTTATCTACACTGATGCCACTGTATGACTTGGGAAAAGCATCCTCTGTAAATTTCTGAATGTGGCGCATGCTTTCTCTGAGGACTTCCATGTTGGAGTCAAACAGAGGCTTTTGGAAGTACTTATACGCTGTCTGCCTTTTCACGATTGCTCAATGTGTACAGATCTCAATCTGACTCAGTCCTCAAGATGAAGGAGGTTCACAACTTGTGTGTGTGTGTGTGTGTGTGTGTGGTGTGTGTGTGTGTGTGTGTGTGTGTGTGTGTGTGTGTGTGTGTGTGTGTGTGTACATGAAAGCTCCACATGTTTCTGCACTAATTAAATGAATAAACAAACTAATAAATGAATAATGACAACCAAAAAACAAATGATCCTAGTAGAAATGTGTGGGAATTTTGTGGCCTTTGTAGCTATGTGGCGTCTGGAGTGAATATGTTGTTTGTGGGTATTGGACATGAGTGGGTTACCTAGGCTGCGGCTGCTTCCAAAGGAATCTCTCACAGAGGATGCACTGCTCGGGACACTGGACACTGAGTCATATCTCTGGAGGACAGCCAACGGAAAACACATTTAGTTTGGACATTTACACAAAGCAAAGTGTTTCAAGAGGAAAAACACACAGGAAATCCAGCCCTAGATGCAGTGAATCGCAGAGAAAGACGGTATAATAGTTGAGCCAAATAAGGAGCCAACTATATTGTGGCCTTTCCAGAGGCCATAAAGGTGTTTTCATCACACTGACGTATGTCTTTGAATGGGATATTGTTTGTGTTATCATGCATGTGGGAGAGGCAGCCAATACCGTGCCTATCAAATATTACCCATAATTAATGGCAAATTGGTGACGAGCTAACTCAATAATCTTTACATAACAGCACACAAAGGGACCTCACCTGGAGACGCCCAAACACTCACTTTGTACAAACTCTTTACTTAACATCTCACTGATTTAGAACTGCTTCATCGAACATGTTGCTGCCTCTAAAAATACAGGTGTGCAATTATCTAATGGGGAAAGCGTGACCATATCCTGTAAACACACTCATTTTCTGACACGCCTTCTGCTCTTGCAGAAATAAAAAAAAGGCTTTTAAGAAACGGAAGGAGGAAATGTTGAACTAACCACAGATTAAGTGTCAGTGTTTTCCAGTCAGCGTTGTGTCAGTATGTGTTCAATGGGTCAGCAGAAACATGACGGAGAACTCACCTGAATATAACTGTGTGGGTGATTAGGACTGGACAGGTCAAACATGGAGCTGCTCAACCTCTTTCTCAGGTCTCGGGCTGGAAGACAGACAAAACAGTGAGGCTTTGGCCTCAAAAACATGATCCTAGAAATGGAAAACATTTCAATGTTCTTTATCCTGTTCCAACCTATGCATAAAGGGATTTTATGGAGAATAATTCCTGTGCCAAAAATTATTCTCTTTTCATTTTTCAAATTATTCTCTTTTACTATTATTTTTTCAAAATATTCTCTTTTTTCATTTTCACTATTGGCAGTTTGGTACTATGGTCCATGCAGTAGTGGGTCTGAATGCCTGCCCCTGGGGAATGTGAGTTACATGGATATGTGGTCAAGAAAAAAAGAGAAAAAAAGCAGAATGGTTGAAGTATGAGGTCAAAATGGTTAAGTGATTAAATAACAATAGCAAAGATTCCTGGAATGCCTCTTTGTCATGGTGGAATAGCCGAGTGTGGTCATGCCTTTGCCCATGTGTTTGTCCTGGAATCTGTTCACCCCAATATCTTTTGTCAAAATGCAAAAACAAGTATGAAGGGAAATTAAAACCTATTGGTGAAATTGTTCACTGGGAAGAATGCCCATTGCCACAAGGCACAAGTTGATGTGCAAATACTATTCTTGCCTACAATGAGTAGTGAACAGTGGACCAAACACAATATGAAAACAAATATTCTCTAGTTTGATTTTACGATATAGCAATAACATATCTTTCCACTTCCAACCATTACAGATATCTAATCTAAATACTGAGTGGAAACTACCAAAGCCACTTAAATCCTCTCATCTGTTTAGATCCTAAGTATGATAGAGGCTTTGTGGTAAAGAGCCTAATTAGCAGAGTGGCGATTATAATTATAAAAAAAACTATAAAAAAACTGACCAAGACTAGTTCAGCAGGTCAGTAGTCTGGATGCAGTCTTGAGGAGACTGGTGCTGTTACCTGAGGTTGGACTACTGCCTTTAGTTTCAAAGGCAGGCCGACAGACAGGGCCAGGTGAGTTGTGATCAACCATGTGGCCAGAGTGATTTGTTGGGTCGAGGTCGTAGGCTGTGTTACTCTTCCCCAAGAGCTCAGCTTTCCTCTCCACATAAGCACTCCTGGCTGAGCCTGACGTGAACAGAGGGATACAACAGCATGGGTATTTTTGCTACACTTTGTATTCCCTTGGCATCAGAGACCCATGCATTCAGAGTGAAAATTAAACAACATAGTTGGCTGCTGTGTTTATATTGGAATGGGTGTATTCAAATTAGAGAAACAACAGGTAGACTCCAGAAGCTTATGGACAGCTGACAGGCTATAGGCAAAAAATACAACGAATTGTTGAAGTAGAGAGAACAACACGTACTCAGTTGTCCCGTCTGATAACTGGCATATCGGGTGCCTTGGGGTTGGATGTACGATGGCTTGAAAGTGGGCAGCACAAAGGGCACCTCTTTACCATCCGGTGGAAGTTTTGACATGAGATAGTCCTCGGATACCCCAATGCCTTTCTTAACATCTTCCCGAACAACTACTGGGCTTGGGTTCACAACTTTGGAATGAAATAAATGTATTAGGCTACATGAAACATAGCAGGCTAACAGAAATCAGAAGCGTTAACCTTTTGTTTTTCAACAGCGCACATACCTTGAGGTTCAGCTTCCTTCTCTTTGGGTCGGAAGAAGTTGCAACAATTTTTTATGCATTCCGTTGCCATGATAGATACATGCAGTGTCTAGAGTGAAAAAGTTTCAACAATATCTTAGCCTATTATTAAACCCAATATGATGATAAAATAATCAATGTACATACCGATTAATTGATTCTTTAATTTATTTTCCAACTGCTATTATTAATAGCCTATTGATACTCCATTGCCAATACAATAAGGACATAGAATGAAATACGCGCCGTAGCATAAATACCTGCACTGCCGCCTCCGCCGCAGTTAACAGTGAAAGCAGGTGGAATTCAGAGCCACCTTTGAAGAGTCCATTACATTGAATAACTTTTGACTGCGAGCACTGGGTCACTGCGCCCGCCGATTTACTACTGGCTGCCGAGGCACTTTTGTCAACATAAACGTCATATACCCAAATGAGGGCGTGTTTATGGTCCCTCAGGAAATACAGACTCCCCACTTAAATGTTTTAGAATATAGCCTAGAATACACAGAACATAGTGTATTTCTATGTTTTAAGATAAATTATTACAAGATCGTGCAATTCGCTCAAATCTTACAAAATGTAAGCTACTCACAATGGGAAAACACCAGAGTTCTGAGTTGGTAATCAGTAATAACACAAAAACATTATTCAGGTCAAGTTCATCTTTATTACACTGACCAGGCTCTCTGGGGGGACATAATAAAAAAAAAAAAACAGATAAAAATAAAAACATATCCACAACACAATAAAAAAGATTTGGAAGGGAAATTTTCAATAATTATTACAATCAGAATCATGTAAAAATATGGCCTGTCAACAAAGATAATACTGACTTAATTTCACACCCATAATGTTTAACTAAAAGGCCACTGCCAAGCACAGGCAAACTGTCATGTGATAAAAAAGCTTTCACAGTTCATTCACCAAAAAGGTAAAGGGAAATAGATATTGAGGCAAACCCAGGTGAATAATAACAAGATAAAAAGGTAATTTCTTCTTTCATCTTTGGCAACAGTTAGACATTTGGCTTAATGTAAAAAAAAAGCAATTTGAGGTGTGGGGTAACAGACACAAACAAACTTACGTTACTTATACATAAATATCCTTCAGCTTGGAAGATGAAGTGCTCTTGAGCAGGCAGCCTTGTAATACAGTGTCCAGTTGTTGGGAGACTGGAGGGTCCCCAGCACTCATACTGACATACTCACTCATACATTCACACATAGAACATAATAGTTGGAAAAAAAATGTAGATTAGTATATCAAATGGACAAACTGAGCTGCCTGATGCCTTGTCCTGGCAGAGTTACGGACTTAAGTTGAGGGAACTAGGTTGAGTTGTGAGTGTTAGGGAATAGAACTGGGAGGTCAGACACACACAGCAAAGGCCTTTAGAAAGGGTGCTCTGAGACATATATTGTGAGCCGGATGATCGAGCTCCCTCGGAAGTTGATCACGTTGTTGACCGTGACCATCTCCAGTTCCAAGACGACTTCTCTGGGCCCCCGGATGGGTCGAGACAGCACCAAGGTGGCACTGACATTGCTGGTTTGCTGTGTCAGAAGAAATAAAGCAAGGTTTCAGAGGCTGGTCACTATCGGCCAGCACAAGTGAACGTGCACTATCATCAAGTGCCCTAAAGTATGATATCCTCACACGCACTGAGAAGCATAATGTAAGAGCAAAAACCATACTGTACTGTTGTTGACGTGCTGCAAGTAGGTGATTGGCATGGGACAGTGGCGCAGGACAATACACCAGTAGCACAAGAAGGAAGGCGAGTGGCGTGCGCCACCAACAACAGTACAGTAGAGTTTTTGCTCCTACTGAACACACTTGGGTCGCAAGCACAGCACATACGGCTAAATCTGAGGGCCAGTTTGCTCTCTTGACGTTTTACTTGCCTAAATGAATGATTGAGGCCTTGGCAGGGACTAAAGTGTGTCAAATATTTGTTTGAAGTGATTTGTTTGAAGACGACATTAATCTCCTAGAAGCGCTCTGAGCCATTTCGTTTTTTTTCTTATTTTGTGTCAAATCTCAGCACAACTTTGTTAGACATGCCCCTTTGTGTGGAGATCTCACTGATCCTTCTCAAACACTAAACATGCTGACAACTCCACCTTCTGGCCAAAACATCAAGTACACATGATTGTGCCTGACATAGAACGGCGCCTAATCATTCACAGAAAACCTTGCAAGACGGAAAAAGTCAACAGTAGGCGACATGATAGATTTAGGAGGAAATTGTTAGTGCCATTAAATTTAAAAAACGCCCTTGGCCAAAGTAAACACCCTTCATAATCAACTGATCTCCTTTTATACTTCAACTCCTTGATACAAAGTGTTTTTTTTCACCCCAGAATTTTCTTGAGCATGAAATGTCATGTGAACTTACCCGCATGTAAAACTCTCGGCCCTCGTTGCCCGACTTGATCTGGAAGATGTAGAAGGCCCCAGGGTAGCGCGTGGTGGCCTGCATCTGGAAGATGTCAGCGGGCACACTGCGACCTGAGGACAGGTCCATGTGCCGGTGCAGGACAGTAAAGGGCTTATTCCTGCATGCTGGGTTCTCAGCTGAGCACATACACTGACTAAGAGAGAGAAAGAGATAGAGGAAGAGATATTAAGTTTTGAACACACTGTGTGACTGATGGAGTTATTACATATCATAACATGGTATGGTGAAAGTAAGCAGTGACAGCGACTGACTGTGACAAAAAGACTCACTTTTAGAATAAACTGTAAAAAGTTTGCAAAGAGGCTCCTGAAAGATTATTTGAAAAAACGTATTGATTAAAGCAGTTGCTAGTCCTGAAGATGTATTTTGACCTGAGTGGGAAATGAACCCAAAGTGCCACAGAAACAATACCATACATTACCATAAATGTGACGAAAGAATGTGTATATTTGTCAGACATCTATCCATATTTCCCCTTAAAATGCTGTTCATATTTACAGTGAGAAAGAGCAACACTATGAAGGCACAGAGAATAAAACTCACTTGTCACCAAATTCAATGTAAGGCGGGTCACATTGTAAAGGGTCCAGACATGTATACCCTCCCTGGAAATTGAAACACACTTGTGCTGTTGTACAGGTGTTGTTACCAGTGTCACATTCATTGACGTCTTCAAAATCAAGCACACAACAATAAAGGTCGGATTAATCATCATCATCAACAACAACAACATCAACAAGAGCAACACCACCAACAATAACAACTTCAGCAACAAGACCCTTATCAAAAGCATTGCAGAGAGATATTTGCAGTTTAAAGCATTTACACTAAGCTGCAAGCTATTCAGATGTCTTGAATGAAAGATGATAAGAAATGTGGCAACATCTGAAAAATGTCTTTCCAGAAAGTAAGGGAAACATTTCACTGCTGACAGAATGAAATAGTATGACCTTATTTGGTATTCTCTATGAGACTATATTTTCCTCAAACAATAAAAAGAAGCTGCATTCTACTTCCATAGTCATGCATATGAGACGCTTTTCTTCACCTAGACTCACTCAAAAGCAAGACTGTAGACAAATGGATAGTTTCACAATCAGGATAAGCTATAGGACATCAGTCGAACAACAAAAAAAAAATGTTTAATGGCAACTGGTCATTGACCAATTGTTAGATATCTAAACTTCCAATGTTCCAATTCTTAGATATGTATACTTCAGATATGTTCCAATGTGTTTTGTAGTGGACTGAAAGACATGTATTGTTTTTGGTATATGCATAAGGTTAATAACACAGAGATATCTAACATACTATTTTGAGGTCCACTCACATGTATGCAGAACATCCATGAGTGTGAAAATGAGGACAACAAAGAACTATGAGATGAGGTGGTATGATCGTTTGGTCATGGTCATTACCTTCACAGCTTCTGCCATCCTCAAACACATAATATCCCGGTGGGCAGATACAGGAGAAGGAGCCGGGGGTGTTCACACACGTGTGCTGGCACAGGAAGTCTGAGAAGCTGCACTCATCCAGGTCTGCAGGGCATATATAATCATGATTGCACCCGTCAGAAGCCATTCATTACATATATTCATATTCACATTCAGTTGCCTCAGCACTAAAAATGGAAAGTTGTTTTTAAAGTTTCATTGAAGTGGTGACTAAGAGTGGAGTTATGACTGGAGTGAATAACTACAATTCAGCACCCATACATTTCGTTTAGCCTTATTCTTTTTCTTTCTTTCGTCTATTTTTGGACAATCTACATGCCCAAAGGGTTGCCTCAGCGTGTACTGTACGTATTGCTGATAAAAAGAGCACTGGGCAATGTCTCTCCTAGTTCTCATGCCGCTCTTAAATACACTGACATATTAACCCAAAAATGCAGCTCACTCACTTGGATCATAGCTTCAGTAAACATTAAAAGTGCTCTCTATCTGCCTTCCTTGGAAACATGCTGAGATATCAAGTTGTTCATGGTGTTCACTGTTATATGGTGTCACTGCAGAATGGATCAAAGGCTAACCCACCGTTGCAAGAGGTGCCATCAGAGCCGAGCTCAAAGCCCTCATCACAGTTACACATGTAGGAGCCATAGGTGTTGAAGCAGGCGTGGGAGCACGGCTCGTCTGCACATTCATCAATATCTGGTATGGATAGGGGGTATGGATAGGGGGATTAGATTAACACAGGCCACCATCACCTAAATACCTGCATCTGTATGTGTTATGATACATTCACTAGATATCATGTTGCTATTCTTTATAACACCATAAAGGTAAAGCCATCAATATCATTACATATTCTATTACATACATATCTGTATGGTTAAGACGGACTTCACATGGGTTTCTTCATACACACACATCATTTTTCAAAGAGGTCAAAGAGTCTCAAAATGTGTGTGTGCTGGAATGTATGCATGTGTGTGTGTGTGTGTGTGTGTGTGTGTGTGTGTGTGTGTGTCTGTGTGTGTGTGTGTGTGTGTTCTGTTCCCTCACCTGAGCACGTCCTGCTGTCTGGGTTGATCAGGAAGCCGGGGTTGCAGGAGCAGGAGTATGACCCAGGCACATTGGCACACAGCTGCTGGCAGTAACCATAGCGACACTCGTCGATATCTAGACACCAGTGAGATGGGTGGAGGTGGAGGTGGAGGTGGAGGTGGAGGTGGAGGTGGGGGTTGAACACACATGCATCTGATGGCAACAACAACAAACACAGCTTGGCCTGACAAACTTATACCGGCTGTGTGGGAATTCCCCCTGGACCAGGCAACACTCTTACCTTGACACTGTCCACTGACCAGCCAATAGCCCTCTGTGCAGGAGCAGGTGTAACCTCCATCCGTGTTGAAGCAGACTTGGGTGGGGTTGCACTGGTGAGTATTTGCCTCACACTCATCAATGTCTGTCAATTTGGAAGGAGGAGGTGGAAGTCAGCAAGTAAACTACATCTCAGCAATGTTCCTGCCAAGTGTCCAAAGATCTCTGAATGCCTTGTACATAATGGCAGCAGTAATGACTACAGCAATGATAACATCAGTAATAAGCATTAAGAACAGCAGTCATAAGATGGTGTTGTCCAGTGCCACTTCTATTAGTTGGGAAAACTTCAAGATTAAGCTACCAAGCAGATTAAGCAATGACAGTAATGACAGTTGTGCTGAGATTTGACTTCCATACAGAGACGTATCAAGCTTTTTAAAAAAAGGATAGGGATAGGGAAGTGAAATAGTCCCAGCCAAATTAGACATGAGTGATTTAATGGTTTATGTTCCAAACCTAATTGTCTGCATGTGAGGAAACATAGTGCATCCTGTCAGATGACAATCACACAACCAAAAGACATTACTGTGCACAGACTTAGTATTCTGATGTGTATGTGTGTGTGTGTGTGTGTGTGTATGTGCCCCCCCTCCCCTCCTCTGTATTACAACATAATTTGTACATTACCTTATGTGGCTATCAACACAACTCAAATTCCAACCAACCGTTCATGGTTCTCAGACAATGAAGTCACACATATAACAAGAATGGGGGGTGGGGTTGGGGGGTGGGGGGCAGTGGTAAAGGAACAGGGGGTAGGAGTGAAAAATCCAGATAATTACTTTTTGTTTAAACAAGCAGCTGTGATGCTGACGGATGCTGGAGACCCATGTGAGTGCCAGGATGGAGCGAGGCAGGGTGGAGATCTCGGTGGGAGCGGAGCGAGGGCAGAGCGAGAGGGGAAGCCGAGCCAACAGTAACACAGTATGGCACCTGTTAGCACTTAGCGGCGGAGGAGCGCACCGTACGGCAGCTTGACCATCTGGCCTCCATGTGTACTGCACTGCGACCCCCCCGAACCAAAGTGCACAGCTCTTTCTGGGAGCGTTTCAGTTCAGCTCCTTATATAGGCTGACTAATGACAAACAAACCAGCAGGACCTGCTGATATGCCCGACAGCTTTAAATAAAGAGATACAGAGCTTGTGGAGAGGTGGGAGGAGGAGAGAGACAGATGGACAGGGACAAGAAAGGGATAGAGACACTGAAATAGAGATAAAGACAGAGAGGGAGGGAGAGAGTAAGTGGCGTGAGGGTGCGCCTAAGTGAGATGCGAGAAAGATGGAAAGACAATAAATCAGAATCAAGAGAGGGAAGGGCTGCACTTTCAAGGAAGCACTTTCAGCGAGAAAGTTAAGATAGCACTAAATGACCTACATACAAATTCCTTCCCTACACTCGAAGTGAAAAGAAAACACTGTGTGAAAATATTCCCAAAGATAAGGATCACAACTGCTGAGTAGTTATGCCAATGTAACAACAACTGCAGGAATACGACCCTCAGGAACACATGCATTGAGCAATGGAACTGGGGCAATGTGGCGGTAAAGATAATGCATGAGAATGATTGCATGCTTGTGTACACAATGCCAGGAGATCTCTGTCAAAACAGCCGCTGCTTATGAAGGGAAATACATAATACCTGCCACCAAGCTAAGTGCCAGCCATTATGAAGTTACATGCCCTGACTTGTTCCATTCACCACCGTGCAAACTACTGACATCATGTTGGCGAGGGTGGAAAGACATTAGGCGTGTTTAATTTAAGCATGTATAAACTATTAAGAATACACAGCACGCATATTGTATATTCTAGCCAAAGCAAAGGCAGAAAAATATAACAGCATCTGTGTATTTACACGTTCATGTGAAGGATCCTGTTCAATCCCTGGCCAGCAGTTTTGTTACTCTGGATTACATGCAAGGGGCCAGTAAATAAGAAAGGCTGGTTTCATAAACACACTGACACCTGGATGGAGCCAAAGGAAATATGCTGGCAACACACTTTGGTTGAGTTTGCACATGAGGCATGAAGAGTTGTATCACTCGCCACAATTAAAAACAAGCTGAGTCACCCACTCCTAAACCTGTCTAGACTGGCCATAACTGAATGCTCCTCCACAAATACAGCAATACTGCCATCAAATTAAACATAGGCCAGGCCACTGATCCAGCAGTTGAGGTCAGATTTGAAGGTCAGGGTTCTCTGGCCTTTGGAAATGCCTGACCATCTGAAACAAAGAGGCATCTGTGCAAGGCATGTGTATGAAATGGGAAGAGTGATTGACAATACAAGAGGTCAGTCTCAAAGCTCTCTGCCCAATTGCGGCATCACTCGTCGGGGCCCTTTGGGTAAGTGTGCACCTTCCGTGAGAACTGGGGTCTCAAGCAACCTCCCTCTCCTGCCCTCCCACCCTGTAATAGCTTGGCAGCCAGTGAGCCCACAGTTGGCAGCACATGACCTCATTGCTAGCTGTGGCCACCAGAGATGCTGAAATACTGTAGCGCCTTGATTTTTAAGATTCTTGTGGTTTATCCAAACATGGCTTACAAGTAAGATTTTGGACCACAAAGACATAATTATTTGAGTCAAAACTACGAATCCTCTATTGGAGTAACAAATTACATCAGTTTTCCACTTATTACCAAGCTATGCCTGATCTGACATAAATTGAGATAATTATACCCTAATAGGCATAATGTATGTTCAGTTTAAGGATATGTCCCTTTTGGGCAACTCTTAATTTCTAAGCAAAGTGTAACAGGCCTGAAAAAGACATTATGTCAGTCTGTGTTTACTCTGGAAACCCCATTCCTCCAACTCTAATCAATCTGAAGTTCATAGATGAAAATTGATTTAGTTGGACTTGCTATTTACACTTCAGTTTCCTTTTTTTGTCCTCACTGGTGTTTATGCACTTAAAGAGGCAAAGCACCATCAGTGTCATGACCAAACAATGAAACGATGACTACAAAAACTATAGATATCCACCGAGAGTAAGTAGTACTCCTCCATTGAGCCTCTGGCTATTTGTTTTGGCATTTCAGCAACCACATCTACATCTTGGCGCATGCAGCAGAGAGCAGTCGCGCCCCTTCAGTACTCAAGCAGCTCCTCTGGCCCACTGCCCCACAACCACCACAGGTATGACGAAATTACAGAGTTGCATTTTGATGTGTCTGTGCACAGTCTGTGACCAAAAAAGGCCCTCCAAATCCCTAGGATGCCGGGGAGTAGCCAAAGCCCAGCTTCAATATGATCTTGTTTATCTAGAGACGGGAATACAAGATAAGGATCAATCCCTCAGACAAACAAGAGTTCTGGGCAGAGCCACTGAAGGAGATTCCACGAGTGATGCCAGAGCTCTTGGTCGGTCCAAGGAACCACATGGGGCATACATCTCACAAATGCAGAACCATCTGAAAACAAAACCTCCTCTCTCTGACTCTAGAGAGAACAAGTGGGACAGACCTGCCGTAGGCACTTCTGCCTTTTATCTGCTGTTGGTGGGGTGGCGTGATCTTTGCCATATTGCTATGGGAGAGGAAATGAAAGAGGTGGGGTGAACACTGGCTGAACTCACCGACACAGGTGCCATCCCCTCCAAGCGAGTAGCCAAGGATGCAGGGTGCTGTGCGGCTCACTATGGGGTAGCTCGGAGCCACAGGCCCCGGAGGCGGCGGGGCGAACTGGGGATCGCTGAAGCCCACCGACGTGTCAGGGTAAGCGGGGGCCTCCGGGTAAACAGGGCCCTCAGGGTAGGCGGGGTCCCCAGGCCTGCCATAGGACTGAGTATACAAGGTCCGCGGGAGGCACAAGTAACCACCGTTCTGATTGACGCAACGCATATCCAGCCGACAGGCATCTGGCACTGTCCGGCACTCATCAACATCTGTGCACAATGAAGGATGAGAAACGAAATCCATGAAATCCATTTGTGGATGAAATGAGAACCACACAGGAATTAGGAAACCTACCAATGCATTGCCTGCTCCGCCGGTCATATGTGAAGCCTTCAGTGCAAGTCTGAAGAGATAGAAGGGTCAAGCATACTCAAGGATACAAGAAATATCATCATCACAAAATTCATGTACTGTAGAAATACTGTAGCACTGTATATTATTAATTCAAAAGCAAAACATTACCTGACATTTTAAAACATCTTTAAGAATGAGCTTTTCATTGGCTTGGACACTATGTCATGTTGAAACTGTACAATTGAACGTACCTGAGCTTTTCCAGAGTGAATGTAGCATAATGCAAATGCAAGAACTGTCAACATTCTGCAAGACAATGAGATTGAGAGTATTGTTGAATGAGACTTCATCCCATTCATTTTCCTTTCGCAGACGATACACAAGTCAGACTTGAAAACATGGAAAACGTACTTGCTTATGGAACTCTACAATCAGCTAAATCTTCTACAGCTATTTGGCTTATTGAGCCTACGAACAGATCGTTTTGAATTATCGGTGCCTTACCTCTCATATGGCGGGGAACTTGAGCCACGTATTGCAAATAACATGTTTTTATGAGTCCTTGGGATCCCCCTTGAAAGCACGTTTAAAGCGGCCCACGAAGTCCGTCCTGTAAAAGAGTGCAGAACTCCGCACTACCTCTACAGATGTGCAGGATCAATGCGTAAATGTGGCGTCCTCGCCTCCCCCAGTCAGCGTGTTAACGCGAAAACCAACACCTGGCTTTGGTTAAGCGCTCTTCCGTCGACCTAAAGCAACAGTGCATTGACCAAGTAAAGGGGGAGTGTCTTACAATACGAAGTGTTCCGTTTCTAGACACTCCGTAGCCTACTCTCTACAGATTGTTTAGCAATGCAAATAAACGGGGCCCCAGAGTATTTTCACAACAGCTGGATTCCATCAAAAGTTAGACAACCCCCTTTGAAGGAAGTGCGCGCCAAAGTCTGCCACAGCAGTCGCCGACACAAAGTTGACCACGGCGGGCGTTGTGAAAAGACGCGCAGTGAAAGGTCTGTTTCCATCTGGTAATGTCATTAAAATGATTTCCGCAGAGTAGTGTCCGAAATTAGGGCTTTTTCCATGAAATCTCGGCCACCTGCTCTAGGAGTCTAGTCTACTACCAGAGAGTCTTCGAGGACAAACCTTCCATGAAATACTGACCACACTCAGCGTTGGGGTCACTGGCCTACATTCTGCAGTTTTTTTCTGTGCGTACATCCCAAAGACATTTGGAAACTTATCTCAGTGCTACCACTGAAAGACCGTGGTGTCTTTGAACTGCTATTATTTTTGTCACTGCTTTTAAATAGTGGATTGGTTTTGGCCTAGATCACCACATTAATCAAAACGTTTGTTTTGAAACTGATGTCTATGTTTAGTGCACATCACCAAACTGAGATAGAGATGGCCTATTTTTATTTTCTGTGTAATCATTTCAGTACGGAGATACTCTCCCTATGCACAATAACTCTTTGGGAACCTGGGAAGAATACAAAGGGTCAAATGAAACTCATTGGTCTCTGTGTCCTCATGGGCATAACAAAGAAGGACCAACTGATTGAAAGTTCAGGCATTAGCATTTGATGGATATTATTAAAAGTTCATTCATTCATTAAGTAATTAAACTTCAAAAGTATATTTCTATTTTAACGTTTGAACTTAGTGGATAAAAAGGCTGTGGATAAAACGTGCAAAACAAGAACACAGATGTGAAAATGATGTACAACAGTATTTATGGAAGAGATGTTTTTATTTTGCCAGAATAAACATTTTTAACTGATCAGCTTTTCATCATATCTGTCTGAGAACATCTCAATCTTGGTGAAACCTCATCAATTAAATAAGGCTACTATGCAGACAACTTGAGCGAAAACTTCTCACCCCAAACTATAAATTATATTGCCCAAATCATGAATATAGTACAAATAATTTCAACCATAAAGGCATTGTGGAGTCTGTGTTTTGTAACAATATTCCCTTACAGAAGCTCAGAGTTTTAGGGAGGCAGTAGAACAGCTATACAGCTTTCCAACTCCCAATATCATGTTGCCAATACACAGAAAAATGTCCAGCGAAGTTCTTCTTTATTTTTATTTATTAAACAAAGAAGTCTAACCTTCATCCTGTAAACACATTTAGTCTTCTTGTGCAGCTAGCAGACTTTGTAAAAGTACATGTTTTAATCTTCACAAACCCAAAGGTTCATTCAATTAGATGAAAAAGTATGATTTGCGCACTTTCCACAGTGCAGGAGAATGAAAAATATCCATCATTTACAGGTTTAACAACATATTTATATCAGGTTGCAAATACATAAGAGAGGCCCACCAGCCCCAGCCACAATACCTTAGCCCTCTAGGACGGCTATTGTTACTGTAACACTTTGTCATATCTGGCAACTGCCCAGAGAAAAGGGAAGAAAATAAAGGACAGAAACAAATCTTTATGGTTTTAACTGAAGCAGTCAGCCATGGAAATCTTTATGTGGTTTTGCCAGAAAACATCAGGGGGATCCCACACCAGATAAATTGCACGATTAAAATAACCAAATAATGAAAAAATCCTCTTGATTATGCCCTGCAGTGTTTGGATGCTTCTCAAGCCCAGACGTTTTTTTTTTTTTAAAACACTGGAAAGTGCAGTCTCAAACCACTGGAAAGCGCAGTCTCAAACCACTAGAAAGCGCAGTCTCAAAATCAGATACCAACTGGTTTGGCACCCACTGCAAAAAAGTCTAACTGTTGCCTTCCAACAAAAAGGAAGAGAGCAGTCTGGATGAACCACAAATAGGACCAGCCCCGATGGCTGTGATCTGTCTGCATCTGTAGATTAGTGCTATAACCACTTGTCCTGGCATTGCTATCCACGCTGCACAGGCTGCATAGTGTCTTGAGGGTTGTGATTGGCTAAAGTGCTTTAACGGGCACAGTCAGGCACCACTCATTGCTTGAGTAGGTCTTTGAGCACCGCCCCCCCACTGGCCTCGGCCGAGACGGGCACGGGCGTGAAGGTAGGAAGTGAGTCAGAGATGGGCTTCATCAGCAGGTGTCCACTACCTGCTCCACTAGTACCTCCGGTGTTGAGCAAGGGCACTGCAGCTGAACGAGGAGCCAAGAAGGGGTTGGACTCTGAAGCTCGCTTGCTGGGTCCTCCTGCCCCACCTGTGAAAGGGTGGATTAATCAAGTTTCTATAGGATAAAATGAACTTAATTTCATGTACTTGATTATATGTAGACCCATTAATAAAGACAAGAGCTTTAGTCAGAGCAATTCCAGCTGGTTACAGTGCTAACATTTGTAGCTATCTAGGTAACATAGTGCATAGGTGTTTTTGATATTACAACGTAATGTTTACATCAAGACTTATTTATTTCATGACACTGTTTCCATTTATACTTAACCGTTGCATGTTTTAAACTAAAATCCTTGCATACAGTCATACCTTCAATGATATGACCCATAACACCCTTTGGAGAACATAGCCTAAACAACTTTCTGCTTTCCACATGAACTCTTGTTAAAACGTATCCAAGTGTGGCATCTTTATGAAGCCGTTTTCATCATGTGATTTAACATGAAAACCCATCCTTCTTATCCTCCAACCATTCCACAAACCTCTCTGACAATGTAAAAAAAATCTGGCAGGCCTATCTTTACTGGGTATTTCCAGACAAAAATGTCTGAAAAAGCTGTATTGAAACGTAGTGCGTTTGTGGTAGAGTCTCATCACTTTGCGTGTACGACTGAATTCTACGTCTCTATAGGCTTCTGGGATGGGAGGTCTGGCTGGTTCATTACCTGAGGCTGCTGTTGGCGTGTTGGCGGACATGCGACCTGGTGGAGGCGCACCCAGGGGTTTGATGTCGTAGACAGGCAGCTTCGGTGCTGGAAGTGTGGGAGTGGACTCTATTTCCAGGAACTTCACAAACATCTCAGAGAAAGACTGTGGAACCCAGAAACACACACACTTAGTTTGAAAAAATGACAATTTCCCTTCCTTCCCTTTTTCTAAAAACGCAGACTTCCAGGTATAGGTTTCATTGGAGTGGGCTTACCGAGTTGAGGCCCTGAGCCTGAGTTGGCCTCTGCGGAGTGTTGGGGACACTCTGAACGGCTCTACCACCCAGCCAACTGGACATCCAGCCACTAACCCCATGTCGCCCCTCGTCCTCCAGCATCTAATGGGAGACCAGTAAACAAACGGCACATACTGTGAATGAAACACTAAAACATTCACATTTACATTTACATTCAAAGATTCTTTGGCCAGGGTCATAAAATAAAATAAAATGTGCTTGAGTGTGTAAGGAAGGACATTTAGAATAACCTTTGCCCTCCTTGAATTAGCTGTGGCATGTGCACTTTTATTAGATGCAAGAAATCCATTAATCACCCAAACAAAACGTTCCCTCTACATTTACTTCCTTAAAGACTTCTGTATTGCTGCATTTAAGCGCTAGCCATTGTTCTCCGTTTCAGGCATCTAAAGATTGCATCCAAAAGGCAAACAAGGAAATAAAGAGCGATAAGCCAATATTATTAGCATTAGTGACAGGTGGTGCCTAATGACAAATAAGTTTCTTTTACTACAAGCCCACATACAGCAGGGCATCCTTGACTGAATCACCTGAGCCTTAACATGGCTGGGATGAGCAGTGGCTACTACTGTACAATGTTTAATTCATTCCAGTTGTTTTTCGCTTTTAGATCTTGGAAAGTTGCTATGAATAGACTTCTGCCAGTTCTCTCAAGTCCTCATTATACAAGACCAGATGACACTTTTGCAATACTTATCAACAAAGGATGGACAGAATGTTGTCCCTAGTATTTGCCAATAAAATGAGCTCACAATAATGTGTGAAATTTCTCTAAGAATGGGCTCAGGAGGCTTCAGGAAACTAGGGTGAGAATTCTTTTAGCCAAAAGCCAAAAACAAAAATAAAAAAGCTCATGTAGGGGTGTATCAGTGATTATTCAGTAGCCTATGTGACTTGTACTTCAGCATGATGATGCATTGAAATGTGCAGCAATTTTGATGTAGAGGATGCATCAAACCAGCTGTAATCTGAGCAGTCCATAATTCGAATCCCAAACCCTTTCTGTATGAGTGAGTGCACTGATTCAGTGAATTGCTCCTCACGGTCATCTAGCTGTCTACTGAGTGTTCACTATTAAATGCTTAAGTGTATGTACACTTTACTGACTCTGTAAACAGGCAACAAGCATAATGGCTCAGACCAACACATACAAAGTCACTGTCAAACAACATGGTGCTTCAGCAGCATTGAAGGGAGGGGTGTAAATTTGATTGGCTGTTTGACTTCAAACCTTAATCTATGGGGAGCTCAGCATGTCTGTTAATGTGCTGCAATTGCAATTTATTTGTCAACCAAAATGTCAAAGTATGTAGGTTTATATGGGTTTGCTAGCCTCAGTGTGGCTAAAGAAGATGCATTACAACATGTAAGGAGGAAATTTGTACATGTGATAGTTGTTGTCCCAACATGGCATAGGTTTTACTATGCAGAAGTTCCTGCCAGCTGTTTTCTCAAGAACGAGATTAAAAGTTATTACCATTTACTGTTTGCTGCAATTGGTTCTCATTTTCCGCTAAGAGATAGAAGCAGCTGACTTCCACGAAGATGAGGAGCAGAAGAGGGAATCATCCTCTCTTACATGACCTTGGTCCCTGCGTGACCCTATGCTAAATGTTTGTAAGCACACTCATGACCACTGTCCCTACTCACTGCTGGTGGGGTGAAAAAGAAGAGGACTGGACATGGATATCCCAAACAAGCCATCCAAGAAACGCCTCCAGAGTGATTCAACAGAATCCTTCGGAAAACAAAACAAATGATGACTTCAACCTCCTTGGTGGGGAGAAAATATCTGCGCTTTAAAAATGTTTTAATAATAATAATAATAATAATAAAAAACCAGGAAAAAACAAAGGGGGGTAGAGGTTTCTGGGTCAGGATTTGAAAACAGCACTTGTAAACAGACATCTAAGAGTGGAAAATTGCAATTGTAAAGGGAAGAGTTTGTGGTTGGGGGTTGTAAGCAGTGGGGGTGAGAACACTCTCAAGAGCAATAAAAGTGTAGAAAAAGCTTTCTGAGGAGTTGTAATCACATTTTGCCCCTCATTTTACAAATCTGTTTTCCTTTAAGGCAGTTGGGTAACACTATCTGAATAGCTGGAAGCTGTCCCATCAAGCCTCAAACGGCAATGCAGTGAGGCTAAGGAAATGCTTTCAAAGCTGAGGTTGGCCTCAGACAGCCCTCCTTACGACAAGACTGTGTTATGATGGTTGGTGTGGGGGTCTGAGGTGTGTTAGCCTATGCTAATGACTGGAAGTTCCTATCAAATAATATACATTTCGAGTAGGAATTTCTTATATAACAGACCATGGAAAGGAATGAAATCACCATTTAATCAAGAACGCTTCAACATGATGCCAAGAAGAACTGGACTGTGTACATTATGCTGCCCATCAAACACTTGAAACCAAATACTTTTGGGGGACTTGGTCCCCAAAAACCCACTATATGAATATTTGTGTGCATAAAGCTACCTGAATAACTTTTAAATTCTAAAAATTGCAAGATTGTTTAAAATGGCTAGCCAGAACACGAAAAAGCTTGATTCTCAGCTGTTCTGGAATATAACCAAGGTCAAAGAGATAAGGACCCAGAGTAAATTTAGCTCAACAGAGGTCCACATTTCTGTCTTATTACTCTTGCACTGCAGCCCATTCTAATGGTCTCCAATAGATAAAAAAATGCCCTGATCTTGTTTAATTATAGATAATACTTTTATCTTATTCTAATATCTAGGTCTTAAGAGTAGAGGAAACGATGCCCCCCTTAGAGAAAGATTCATTGTTGTTTTGTTCTACATCTAACATCCTGGCCATCGAATGTTATTTATGATGATCAATTACATCTGCAAATGATATTACTTAGTGATTAACGTCAACATTTGTTTATATTCAATTGTTATTTAAAGCTATTTCATAATGCTGAACAAATTGTGAGACCATCTGTCTTGGCACGGATTCAACAACAACAAATGACCAGCAGATCCTTGACAAAGACAAGAAATAATTTCACTCCGCTGGTAGTTGGGTATCTGTAGTAAAACACCCATGAGAGACAGGGATCTATTCCAGTCCCTTGATATGACAGCTGTGAGGTCTTGCTGAGCTAATGGTGGTTTGATACCACAAGGGAGCTGAGAAATCACAGAGTGCACTGATTCATGCTCATGCAAGTCAACATGATAAAGAAGGACAGAAGAGCATGTTACGAAAGACAGTGACCTCATGGGCTACGTCAAAGGTCAAGGCAACATACAAATTAGAGAACAGAGACATCATCAACGCAGGAAGAATACAATCCAATACATGTAGTGGTTGTGTTACCCTATTTTTGCACAGAGACCTCAGTGTCTTATATACTTATTTGTGTGTGTGTGTGTGCGTGTGTGCGCGCGCGTGTATTTGGCTTACGCTGTTGACTTCATCCCGGTCCACTCCAAGAACACTACCCATGAGCCTCAGCACCTCTGCACGCTTGTTTCTCGGGGTGTGGAAGTACCCCATGAACAAGTTCCGCATGAGTACCCTGCGGGCACAAAAAACACCCCTCTTCTACATGTGCTCATATTCTCAGGAGACTTACTGTCATGCCGTATTCATTTATGACGTGTTTATTATGATCATATAACATTATAAGCAGTGTTCAACTTACTTGTCCACTTTGCCCTCGGTGCTGTTGAGCAAGTTCACTAACTTGTTTTGGGAGTCTTCGAGCATCTCTTGCCTCACGCTCACTGCAAGAGCACACACACACACACACACACACACACACACACACACACACACACACACACACACACACACACACACACACACACACACACACACACACAAACACACAAACACACATTCTTATCTCACCGCTCTTGCCCTTCGCTACTTTCCAGATGTCTGGGACAAGCCTGACCTGAGGGATTAATTCTCTGTCTGAGCGTAGCGGCAGGAAGGGACCAGGAAGACATGCCAAAGTAAAGGCCCCCGTCAGCACTGGCCCTGGCAGCGCAGGACAAAGCGCCCTGTCAGCTGGACCATAGCCTTATTTAACCATTTCACACAGCCATTTGGCAGAACAAACAAGCCCCAATCTCAAATGCCTGCCTTGCAGTGCCTGAGGAATTCGGCAATCACACAGGGGAGAAACTAGGGGGGGGGCTGTGCTTGGGGGGGTTTGGTGGGCAATGGATGGAGAACGTGGTAAGAACGTCTGAGAATGTCCTGTGATGTCATTTTGAGAAGTGTGATATGAGTGGCCTGGTCTGGGAAAGGGCAACCCTGCTGGGTCAGCAGCGGGCTCTAAAGAGTGATGGATTTTATTTGTGTTATTCCAGGCGGGCAGATAAGCTCTGTCGGACCGCGCCTGCCTGCGAAGGAGGAGGAAAGGGCCCAGGGGTTGACGGCCATGGAGAAGAGAAGGCAGATCTGGGTTTGGCCCGCCAGCAAAAGGTTATAAAACATACGTGCTGTCAGCGAAGGCCTGTGAGGAATTTCAGACACACGCACCCACGCCGCCTCCAAGAGCCGAGACACACGTAGCAGATGCATTCAGCATTCTTCTGCCAGAGGTCTCAGACAAGGGATCACTATGCTCAGATAAGGTAAGTCTGGTGACTTAACATTAATGCAGCCATGTGGTGACCATTTATGCCTATTTAGCTCAAAAACTAAATTACATAAGGTAGCAATATGAGATTACTACATGCATAACAGTCATTACAAAATACCCAACTCAATTAAGAAGTTATGACTAAATATCATCCAAATTCAGAATGGTATGGTCAATAAACCTTGTTTTTTCAGATCTTCTAACTGCTCCTCCTTGAGATCCAACTGGTCGGTCAGTCTGGAAGCTGAATCCAACGCTGCAGTGGCCTCATCAAGGTTCATCTGCAACACGACACACACACACACACACACACACACACACACACACACACACACACACACACACACACACAATCCAGGGGACATGATCACAATCATTAGTGAGGCTGCAGCACAACAGTAAATGATGCAATGCCATGACAACATCACAACAACCAGCACAGGTGGGACTGTAATGAGCACAGGGAACTGTGTCAATGTACCTTCAGGGCTGCAGTTTCATCCGCCAGTCTCTCTGCTTTCCTCCTCCACTCCTCCTTCTCCCTCTTGTACTTGTCCAGCTCTGCCGAGTACATGGCCTTCTCCTCTGTAAAGAGAGAGGGCTAAGCATTACTTCACTTCCTGAGGCTGTTGCTGATGTAGGGAAAACAACAACAGGAGGCCGTCAACATGACAGGACAACATATACATTTTCACACGTAATGAAAGTCAGTCACAGGACTATCCTAATAATTTAGTGCAAATTTGCAACGGTCAAACTTCAAATCATAGATATAATATACGAAAAACAGACATGCATCATGTTTACCGATATCCATATTAAGGACCACTGTTATAGAATATCTTATTTTTGAAGAGGGCTTTGACAAGGAAGCGACGTGTCTTGCCTTGCTGAAACTGCTCTAGCACCATCTGCAGGTTGGCGAGGGACATGGCGTACTGGTTGACCTGCTCGTGGGCCACTCGCAGCTGCAGCAGAGCCTCGTCTCTCTGCTTGATCACCCCGTTCAGCTGCTCCTGCAGCGACTCCACCTGCAGACTGGCCTGCTGACTGCACGAGTGCACAAGCACCAAGGAAACAGGGTGAGCTAGAGTGTGGAGACAACGCAGGAAAAACCACTACCTCTGCCCCTTTGTTCAACCCCAGAAACTCATTTCCTACTTAGAAAGCTATTAAAAGGTGTAGCTTAACTACTCACACGGTAACATCATGAACTTATAATATCACCTTTAAGTCATCTCACCTGGCGTTTTCCACTGCACTGGAGGAGGACGCCAGCCTCTCATCTAGCAGCGTGACCCTTCGCCTCAGCTCCGCCTCGCGGTCCTCGGCCGCAACCACCTCCCGCGTGTACGACTCCTCCATCTCCAGCAGGTGGTTGCGAAGGCGCTCCAGTTCCTGCTGCTGCCGCTGCTCCTTGTCCCGCAGGTGCTGCATCTGCAGTGACGCGCAGAACACGCATGCATGAAACACAGCGGCGCACATGCGTGGTGGTAATGGTGTGTGTGATTATGAGAAGAGACTCAGATATACAGGTTTATATAACTAGATGGCCATGACTGCACTTTTGAAGCATTATTTCACTGTATAAGCTATTACACCTTAAAGAATAATAATACAATTATAAGCTTTTTTGCCCTCAGAAATGTTATCATATCATGGTAAGACAAGGCACAATATGTTGTATTATACTGCATTATGTATTATGATACTTCAAGCTGTAAGGGATTATGCTATAACATCATTATGAGGGCATTCATGTATCAACAGATAGAATAGTACCTATACACTTCCAGTATTAAAGCCAATATGAGGTGCCATTAATACTTTCTAACCCTAAATGAATGTGTTTATAATGCTCTATAGATACTGACGTTAAGGAAAATGTTACTGGGCAATTCCACGGAAAATGGACTTTTTGTCACATCCATAACGCCAGTGAAATGCCTTGGCATTTGTATGATGTGAATGATAGCATTAATTTTTTGTGCATTTTTTCTCATTTACATTCTTTAACCAAAAATATCAAAAGCTCAAATTTCATGTAATCATTCACATCATACCATACCATCACATTTTACTGGCGTTATGGATGTTACCAAAAATGTAATTTTCCATGGAATTGCCCTACTGTACATTCCATCTACGCAGACAGAAAGACCAGTGGACTCCTAACCCCCTAGCTAGTGACGAAACTGCATCACAAAATCAGTATTTAGCCAGATCAGTGATGGTGTTATCATTCCCACCTCGCTGTGAACAGCTGTGGTCTCCATCTGCTTCTGTTTGAGCGCCAGCATCACTTGGTCCCTCTCCTGCTGAAACATGACGGCCTTCTCCTGCATGGACCTCACCTCGTTCAGCAACTGGTTCAATTCACCGGACTTGCCCTGTTGGATGATATCAAGCACATCTGAATACAAACACTTGCATGACTATTCAAAGAAATATGAAACCCCTGGTGCTTGAAATATTTTCCTTCAGCACCTGAACCTTGACGGTCTGGCAGCACCCCTCTGTTTTTCAGAGATCTCTAAGCTGTCTGGGAATGTGGAATTTATAATTTAGGAAAACAAGAAACTGTTGAAAACTCCCACTGGAGACATACCAATGACACTGTCCTTCATGAGTCGTTTGAGGTAACTCAAGTGTTGTGCTGAACCTGAGATTAAATGTTAATCGAGCCATATAATGACTGACCTGCTCTCTGTCCTTGAGCATCTTCTCCATAGCCGCTGCCTTCTCGATGGCCGAATTACACTGGAACTCCTTTTCGCGGAGCAGCATCGACACCTGCATGTTGGTCTCCTGGAGCGCGCGGAACTCAGACTCTTTCTCACGCGAGCGCGCTGCCACCTTCTCGTTCTCCTCGCGGAGCTTGCGGGCGTCTAGCTCCAGGATGAGGGCCCGCTCCTTCAGGTTGGTGACAGCCTGCCGCAGCAGCTCGTTGTCACTCTCGCGGTTCCGCAGGCTCTCCGTCGTCTGGTTCAGCTGCTCACCCTTCGACTGGATCAGCAGGTCCTTCTCCCGGAGCGAGCGCTGCACCGACTCCAGCCGCCCGTGGAGCTGCCGCATCTCCTCGGCTTTCCCCCGCTGTTCGCCTTCAGAGGCAGCGGCGGCGTCCGACAGTCGCCCATTGTTCTCCTGCAGTGTCCGGACGGTGACATCGTGCTCGGCCAGCTGCCGATGCAGGGATTCCAGTTCTTTTCTCAGCGCCTCGTCTGTCACTGCTGCCCCCTGGTGGCTGGAGGACTCTACTGCAACTGCAGGGGCAGCCATCTGCGGTGGGGCCATAACCATCGTTTCGGGGATCTGCGCTACACTATCGAGTTTCCCCATTAAGACATCTTTGGTACTGCTGAGCTGACTAATGCTCTGCTGCACATGGACCAGCTGCTGGCTGAGAGAGCCCAGCCTTCTCTCCTTCTGCTCGTAGCTCTGGATGAGTCGGGCATAGTCGCCGGACAGGCGGGAGCTGCAGGCGCTGTCGGCGGTCACCTGGCCCTGCAGCTTGAGCAGCTCCTCGTGCAGCTGCGCCGACTCGTGCTGCATGTTCTTCACGGTGGTGATCACCTGCATCTTCCACTCCTCCATCTTCTTCACCTGCTGCTTCAGAGTATCTCGCTCCTGTAGCAGTTCCTCGAACTGGTTGCTGCTCACACCGCCGCCACCCGATCCGCCGCCCCCGGAGTCCGCGGCCGTCGACGCCTGCAGGACAGTCACCAATGTCTGGCACTTCTGTGTCAACGCGTCAATCTCGATATCCTTCTCGCGGATGATGCGGGACAGGTTCTGGATGGTCTCGCGGAACATCTCCTGGCTCCCCGAGGGATCGCTGGAGGCGGAGAGCCGATGGTTCTCCTGCTGGAGCTTCAGGAGAGCCGCCTCCTTTCCGGCCACCACGTCCATGAGGTGGTGGTAGTCGGAGCGCAGCTGGCTGTTCTCCCGGGTCTTCTCGTTGAGCACGCCGAGCACCTGCTCCCGCTCCACAGCGTAGGCCTGCAGCTGCTGCTGGAGGAAGAGCACGTCCTGGTTGTGGCCCCCTACGCCGCTCATGGACACCCGAGCGTGGAGAGCCTGGATCTCCAGGTCCTTCTGCCGCACCATCTGAGACAGCTTCCCCACCTCGTCACGGGACACCACCAGCTGGTCCAGCTGTTTGGTCAGAGAAAGGTTCTTCTCATTCAGCTGGCTAATCTCGTTCTCCTTTTCCTTGATGCCCTTCACCAATTTCTCGATCTCCACCTTCGAGAAGTCGTGCTTCTCGTTGCCGTTCTCCCTGCCGTCCGACTGGGTCTTGTCGTCCTCCTGCAGGATTTCCCGGCTCGGCGGGGATTGGAGCTGCGTCTCCACTGCCTCCCGGAGCCGAGCGATCTCCTCGTCCTTAGTTGTGATGAGCCGCTCGTAGTTGAGGGTGCTCTGCTCGTGCCGTGACCGGGCCTGCTCCAGCTCACTCTGGGACTGGACGAGAGTGCTGCGCTGCTCCTCCGCTGCTGCCCTCAGGGACTGGGCTTCCTCATCCACGCGATCCCGAGCAGCTTTCAGCTGGGTGACCTCCGTCTCTAGCTCCGTGATGATGTCCAGTGTCCGGGGCTCGGACATGGGCTGTGGACGGCTCTGCTGGTCCCTCAGCCTGTCAATCTCCTCCTTCAAGTGGCTGTTCTCTTCCTTCATGGCACCTAGCTGCTTGTCCTTGTCCTCCACCGAACGCCTCAAGGACTCGCTCTCCTGGTTCACTCTGGCCACGGTTTCGTCCATCTCCCTCTGCGTCTCTGCTGCCTTCACTTTGAGTGTCTCTGCAAAGGCATCCTTCTCTTGCAGGAGCTCGGTCAGCTGCTTCTGCCCAGCCACGGTGATGGAAAGCATCTCGTTCGTGTCCTTGTGGTCGGCTGTCAGCTGCTCCATGTCCCTCCTCAGCTGACCAATCTCCAGGTCCTTGTCCTGGTTGAGTTTGACTGTTCGTTCGTGCTCGGTCTGCAGGGCAGTGGCATCCATGGACCGGGCTCGGCTCAGTTCCTCAATGGTTTGCTGGTATTGCTTGGTCTGGTCTGAGATGCGCTTCTCGGCTTGGGACAGCTCGCCCTCCAGCTGGCTCTTCTCCAGTTTCAGGGCATCGATGCGAGTGTCCTTCTCCAGCACGGCCCTGCTGAGGGCAGCCTGGCCGTCCCGCACCTGCTTACTGAGATCCTCCACTCTAGCCAGCATCTGGGTGCCCTCTTCCTTCAGCCGGCGATTCTCTATCTTCATCTCATAGTCATCAGATTTCACCTTCTCGTGGGAGTTTCTCATCTCTGCCAGCTCCGTCCTGACCTCCTCCAGCTCTCTCTCCTTGTCTTCCAGCTCATTTCTGTGTCCTTCCTTTTCATTCTCTTTCTCCCCAGCGTCTCCCAGCTTGTGCCGGACCGATTCCAGCTCGCTCTCTCGTTCCTGCAGTGCTGCCCTCAGCTCGGAGGCCTCGTGTCGAATCTCTTTGGCCTGCTCATGTGACTTGCTCAGTTTGTCTCTCAACTCCTTCACTGTAGCCTCCAGCTGTTGTTTGCCCATGTGCAAGTCATTCAAGGTAAAAGCACTTTGGCTGAGTTTCTCCTTCATGGCCTCAAGTTCCTGCTGCAGCGCCCCCTTCTGGTCATGGGCAGCACTGAGCTCTGACTGCAGATGAGTCATTTCATCATCGGCATCTGTTCTTTGGCGAGAGAGCTGATCCTTTAGAGCAATCAAATGCTGTAGGGACAAAAGAGTAGAGAGGCATTTCTTATTTGCAACATACTTTGCAATGAAAATCTTATTTTTTATACCATTAATCAAAACATTGAAGCACTAATTAAAATATGTAAATGTTACTGTCAGTGACATGACAGACCTGTGTGGCCTCTTGGTTCTGCCTATCTAGTTCCTCCAGCTCTGCAGTGAGTGTGTCCTGATCTAGTTGAGCTTGAGTCAAAGCCTGCTCCTTCTTCTCCAGCTGGGCCTTCAGCTCTGCCACCTCCCCCTGCTCCACACCCCCGGACTCTCCGACCACAGCTGCCGCTGCACTCTCCTCTGCAATCTGCAGTCTCGCTGCTAAGGCATGCTGCAGTTATGGAAACAGGAAAATAGCAAGTCAGTCAGTTTACATTGATCTCGAAGAGGCAATAAAATGAACATAAAATAAAATTAAAAACAATAAAATATAATGAGCAGGATAATGGGACAAAAAAATTAGTAAAAATGGACAAATGAACAATCCACACATCTATTAGTGAAACAAAACAGTACATCCACACAGGACTCCTGGGGGTGGTTACCTTATGAACAGTGTATTGTCTCTCAAACAGTGTGTCTACAGCTACACAAACGTCTTTTATTTTATCGTCACAATTCTTGTCAGATGTTGGGTGGCTTAGACAAAGTGAGGCCTCATCTCCACACACACATATAGCTGAGATTAGCACCCACCATTTCTTTTTCCAGTTGCTCCTTCTCAGTTTTTAGTGTCCCAATTATTGTGTTGAGCTCCAAGATGTCCGCATGTTCAACCTCATCCTTGGGCTCACTCTGAATTAAAGTAAAGTAAAATGCTGACAGCACAGTAGAAATTGCGATAGCAGATGTTGTGAATAAAAACAAGCAAAAAAGATACAAACCTCAATGAGGCCTTTTAACCTCGTTATCTCTTTCTCTGCCCCTAAAACATGACACAAAAAATAGATTACTGATATTTATCACATTTCTAGCATGACTGTAACCTATTTCAAAAGCAGGTTGAAGCTCTGCTGTCCACGGTGTTTAAGTAAGGGATAATGTATAGAACGCCGGTCATTATTGGGAAAATAAGTCCCGACAGGGCGAACCGGACCCCGACGCGCAGCGAAGGGGTCTTGTTTCGCCCTGAAGGGAATTTCATGAATTTACTTTACCGTAGAACGTTGGGAATTCACGGTAATTACATGAATTTACTTTACCGTAGAACGTTGGGAAATCCCATTCAAGTCAATGGAGCGTTCTACTAGCATTGTGAAGAGCCGTATAATAAATGAAGATAATGTATGCCAAACTAATAACAGCACTGATGAACTGAAACAGTTTTTGTTTGTTTTGGTATTTTTACCGTTAAGTGCCTTCTTTAGCACCTGGATCTCTGCGTCCTGGTGGGACTTGAGCATGGCCTTGCCCTCCTGCTCCTGCACACGGGCCTGCAGCTCGCTCACGGAGCTCTGCAGGCGGCTGTAGTTGCTCATCAGCTCGGCGTTCTCCGCCCGCGCCTCCTCTTTCTCCTGCTCCAGAGCGGCGTGCTGCCGAGAGGCCTCCTCCAGGCTGGCTGTCAGCTCACGCACCCTCTCGTCCTGGCGCTCGAGTCCTGGAGGGTTCGGGGATGCTGGGCTGAGGTTGCCACCTGGGACAGGAGATGGATGATGATGGATGTAAGGAGTGGACTCGACATGCAGAAGCAGTGTCTAAGCTGGTGTCAACTAAAGTCAGTTACTGCGGGGACAATGCCTGCTGCTATGTTTTGAGCACAATGCGTGCATTGGAAATGTTTTGTTTTGAACAGCTGGGGCAAATCTATCTAATCAGAATCACATCAACTGCATTCCCAACAGCCTGCTGTGACTTCTTGTGCCTGTGCTGTCCTCAAGAATTGTAGGAATTCTACAAATTATTTTATCCAGGTCATGTTTACATGGCTGAAAATCTCATAAAATCTACTGCAGACTGCATACATGTATACAGGGAAGGAGGAAAAACTCATTGTGGCTCAAAACTCAAAAACTCATTGTGCATCAGGGACAAGAAGTCCACAGAGTTAGGATTGTCTAAGTGGATATTCATATCACCAAAGACAAGCATGGGACAGTCATGCTCCGGGACGGAAGAGAGCAGGGTATCAAACCAGGCGCGCGTGCAGGTGTATCGCCGTACGCACTGTGCGTACCATCAGGACACTCAACAATGAGAAAGAATTTCCCCGGTTTGTTTTCACACGAAGTTGCCATACCATAAATCCCCAACTCAGCACAGTATCCCATGAACTGCATGACAGTACTGACATTTACTGTTCTGTACTGTTTCTGGATAGTAAACACGTTATAAATCAATTTAATGCAGATTGCAGAACTATATGCGCGCACACCTTTTGTTTGAGTAGGAAAGAGAATAACAACGCACAAATGCAGCAACAGAAGTTGTAGGCTAGGCTACTTGTTGCTTTCTTTTACTGTTTACTATGGTTGCTGGCACACAATGTTAAGCTACGGTAATTCATTAACTCAAGACTTTAAGGCCATCATGGATATAACACATTTTTTGTTAACAACGAAAACAGAAAGGATGAAGGCAGCAAAGCTAGAGGAGTTATTTCAGATGGGCAAGAACAAGGTAGGCAAAGTTGGTGTGCTTGCCAACACGTTAATACAGCCGGATACTGAATGAATGCTAACTGATGTTAAAGCTCACACGCTGTTTAAAGCCATACACAATGGTAAACTAGAACAAAACTGAAGGTAACTCTAGCCTTTATAGGGCTGTATGAAGTTGTCCAAATTACTGGTTGTTGTTAGGCGTGAATGCTGTCAAGATGTTGCATGTGACAACAATGGGGGGTGGGGCAGTTGTTCTGGTGGACGGTAAATGACAACCACATAGATTGTACCGGAGCGGTCACCATGATGCCATAGTATGCAAAGGAATCATTTTTGGCCGAGGGTAGCAGCGAAGTACATTTCTATTTGTTGGAAATAAACAGACCCGTCCCACCTCCTTGTCCAGACGAACAGGATGTATGAGAAAATATGCAATTAGTCAAAAGCCCAGGCAGGGTAGCCAGAGATGGCATCAGAGAAATCAGCTCTGTTTACTGCGGGTGAAATCAATGAAATTGGCCTTGTTCATGCTTTCACGATAACCGCATGGCTTTGGCACTGTGACCCAATCCCTCACCACTCTGCAGCTGCTCCTCCAGCTCCTCGATGCGCTCCTCGTACTCGGCCAGCTCCTGCCGGTGTCTGCGTGTGACCTCGGTCAGCTTCTGCCGCTGGACATCCTGCAGCGCGGTCAGCTCATGCTGGTGCTGGTCCATCTCATAGCCCATAGTCTCCCTCAACTCCTGGTGAAATAAGTGGAGAAGAAAGAATGAGAAAAAGCACGCTGTGTTTTCAATTTCAATCCACTTAAATTTGATTAATATACCAAGCAACTGACAATGTCTCAACGTGCTTTATAGAGCACAGACCAGAGTAAAGAAAATCTAATAGTTAATCAGAACAGTTACACTTTCAATGCAGCATATCATACCAGAATGCATCAACTGTCAAGTTTAAATGCCACAATATTGTGCTTGGTTTTCATAGATATCCAACAATATCCAACAAAAAGATATTCAAAGCCTGGTGGGTTGGACTGAATCTATGCATGCGAACATACAGTACATCTGACCAAACTCTATATATTGTCAGATATTTTCATGCTCTTTCCATATAATACACCCATCAACCATATACAGCCAAATGTGAACAAATCTAATGAGACTGTGAATGAGTCTGAATTGAAGAGTAAAGCAGCAGGTGAATAAGGTGGCCTAACAACCTTACATAGTAACTACTCTCTCTGTGCTTAGGATGCTTATACCTTAATAGTTCTCTGCAGCTTCAACATTTCATCCTGGTCCCCACTGTCTCCTCCTGATGCTTTGGAGGCCTGAATTAAAAACATGAGTGATATTGTCATCATCAATTTCTATTTAAATATTCCAGTGATGAATATGAACTACGACTAAGGGAGGTGGAGGAATGTAGGCGCTCTCTACCTGAGCCAAACGTCTCCAGTGGGACGTCTCTGACTCCAGCCGCTGGACCTCGTTGGACAGGCGGTTGATCTCCTGCTGCGACCATAGCACGTCGCTCAGGTCCATCTCATCGCCATGGAAGCCCTGGTGTGCGCCGCCGTGGTGGGGCAAGAAGGAGGAGGAGGTGGTGGTGGTGGTGGCTGAGGTGGTCACGGGAAGCATGGCGGGCGCCGAGGAAAGTGAGGAGGAGGCATGCTGGGCTGAGCTCTCCAGCTTCTGCACCTCTTCCTGCAGGGCACTCTGCCGAGCTTTGAGGTGGCTGATTTCCACCTGATCACAAACACACACACAGGACCATATTATACTGTTTCATACAAGCCGAACAAACATGATTAACAGGTCTTCACAGCTATTTTCTTTTTGCTGAGCTCTGTATAGGGACAGGATACCTCTTTCTGTTGCAGACGGTGTCTATATTCTGAAGACAACTGTTTGTTCTGTAGCTCAGACGCTTCAAACTTCTCCTCCAGTTCTGCATGGCTCTTTCGAAGACGGTCATACTGTGGTGGGACACAACACACATGTGATGAGCAAGTACACACATCAGAGAGGCATCCTAACAATTTACAACAACAGTCAATAACCAGCTATTCATATTCAATGAAGTAAAGCATGAATGAGCAAAACTCCCTTAGCATACCTCAGACTTCTGTGCAGTGAAGGCAGTTTCCAGTTCCTCCAGCCTAGACTTAGACACCTGCAACTCTGTGGCAGCATCTGTCAGTGAAAAAAATAATAATGCTAAGTACTATAACATCATGTTAAGGCATTATCCCTGGAATGACCCTACCTTCTAATTACAGCATAGCAGACTGTGCAATGTGCATATCTAAGTAGCATGAGGGATAGTGAAGAAAATTGTCTGTTAAACTGATTTAAAAATACAGCTTAAGTATCTTCTCCTTTCAACTTTTGAATATAATGTTTATTTAGAGCATAAGCCAAGGAAGGAGGTATGAGCAGATTCACATGGCACAAAATAGTCCAAATTTTCATCTTATTTACAACATGCATACATCAAGGATGTGACTGTCCCTTTAAACCGTGGCATGCCAGAGGAATCTGACAGTCTAAAATCAAGTTAGGGGCTTTATCAGCTTTGGAGAGATAGCAGTGCATGTGACACTACTCAACTGCTACTGGCTGCACATGACTGTCCAATGGGCTTAAAAAAAAACAAAAAAACAATGGTCTCTCATAGCACTCTCAGATTATTGTAGTTTCCAAGCTACATTTGAGTACTAAATATGTGGCCTACAGATTTGCCATTTCTCCAGACTGAGAATCATGAGTGTCAAGAGTTATCTGTAAGCTTATATCAACAGGTAAAAAGGGTCAGTCACTCAACACAAACACAGCGTGGTGGGACCCTATCCACTATACAGGCACCACTAGTGAGCTTTTTTTTTTTTTAATTCATGTAATGGTCTCGTCTTTGGCAGGTGACGCATGCGTTGTTATTATCGGAGATGTCTACATGCAGTGCTGGAATGAGATGATCAAAGTTCTCTGTCCGTGCTGTCGGTCGTAAGGTGTGTTTTACTTTTGACAGCGAAAGAGCCGACATGTTTACACAAAGACAATCGATACAATACGGAGCAGCTTCATGTACATGTTTCACTGCTATTTGGCTAGGCCATGTAGGCTTAGACATGTCTGAAACTAAAGATGCAGTCTAACCAGAGAAACCACAAATCGTTAACGTTATCATATATCACACTTTCCCTGACTTAGTTCAGATAATGTCTCGACAGCGTTTAAATGATGTTAATCAAGCGCAACTGACAACTGTATTAATACAATTATTTTCCAGGGGAGTTCCCTGGGCGCTGCAACGTAAGATTTAATATTCCATATGGTAACGTTGAATAGAGGAAACGTTAGCTGACTTCTGACCTACAGCGTTCTCTAACCTGCTAACGTTAGCTCAATTTAACTCCAATTTAGGCATACTCACCTCCAACTTCCTCCGCCCCTTCTAGAAGTATGTCTTTGGTGAAATTTGATATTTGTCCCGTAAATGATGAAAGACTCCCTCCGACCTGGCCGAGTGACTGGCCAAGCCCCGAGCCTAATCCACCAAGCCAGGAAGACATGGCCACTCAGTCAAAACAATGACAGGGTGGGCAGGTTTGCTAACTAGGGGTAACGTTGGCTAATTTAGCTTGCTACTTAAAGCTAAGTGCACACTGGTCCCGTCCTAGGGGTTTTGACGTCCTTGGCACAGCAGAAACAGCCTATTTTCATCTGTACATATCTCAAGGGACACTGCCAATTCAGCTCCAGATCAGTCTCAGGTCAGATATTTTGGGCTTGGTCTCCACATCGAGAAAGCTTTAGGGGCACCGGTGGTAACTTGGCTTGCTAGCAATCGCTAGCTAAGTATTTTGCTCCGTGTACGGTTCCAGCTGTACCTTAGCAAATTCGTTGTAAAATTCAAAGAAAGCCCACACAGCTGACTCAGTAGAATAAAGTCGATTAGTCCTGAATATACCGTTTGGTCCTGTGGCATTGCGATGTTCCCTCCACAAGACAATTAAACTTTATTTAGGTTGGTTTGCACGTCGATAACTGCCACCTCGACTGCAGCCATCACAGCTGCGACGTGTACGTCAGAGTGTACGTGGAATGAAACATGGAATGATGGGAACGTGGTGGACCAACATTACATTACCCAGTTACATGACCGTTCAGATCCTGTAAGACAGGAAACTGTGGTTGTATCCGTATCAAGTGTCTCTCTACATTTTTAAGAGTCATAGGGCTGCAGCCTACTGTCTAAAGATGACAGAGATAATTTACACCTGGTTTTAAAATGCCTTTTCTTGGGCTATCACATTGAGGTTATAGTTTAACATGCTGGCAATAACATTTGCCTGCACATTTCTAGACCTAGATCCATAATTTTGTATGTATGGTGAATGGTGACATTATCTCATTCCATTATAGGGTATCCATGTCCATATAACTTCACTGACCCCAATTCATCTCACTCCATATGTTTTTTTCCCTCTCAGCAACTAATGTTAATGACCAAACACAGTCAATACGGAGGTGTCATTGCAAGATATTTCTGTATTTTGAGAAAATGTGTGCTCATTTTAGTAAATTGTGCACTCATATTACTAAATTGTTCTCATTTTATTAGATTTTTTTTTAACAAAAATTGAAATTGGAGCACAAATTAGTAAAATGAGCACATTCTTTAGTAAATCATGTGCACAATTTAGTAAATTGTTTTAACAATTAACAATTTTGTAAAATGGGTGCACAATCTAGACCACAATTTACTAAAATGAGTGCATAGTAAATCGTGTGCCCAATTTAGTAAAATGAGCACACAATTTAGTGAATTGAGCGCATGTTTTCTGGATATACTCCAAAAAAATATCTTGCAATGACCCCTCCAGGGTTCTGTACACTTATCACCTCAGTTTATTAAATCTGCAGTAGTCTGGGTACTACAAAGCCCCTACAGGCACATGTGCCCATGTCCTCACAAAGGTATCTCATACACACGCAAACGTTTTTGGTACACACATGACTGAAGTTCTGGTGCACACTTTCTGGAGGTTGTTTCTGGTGCTGTTTCTTCATCGAGTTGTCTCTCATAGTCAGTCTGAGGAGGTGGAACTAGCTGATTCCTAGTTTGGGATGCATTACAGCCTGTCCAGCAGATTTAGCTTACTGTTCTTCTAGCTTCTCCTACATCTTACCCCCAACCAGTTTTGCTCTCAGGGGTGTATATGTTTACCCTGGAAATCCTGAGTTCTCGCGAGAGCACAATGGAATTGTCTCTGCGAGACACTCTGGCAATGAGCAATGATGCATGTTACTTTTACCCCTTGCATCCCGGGGAACCAATCAAATCAGCGTATCTGATATAGGCGGGCCGGAGGCGAGCTAAACTGATGACGACAGCGCTGCAACGTTGGAGGTCAGTAAACATTGGTCGTAGTGTTATCCAATTGCGTCGAAGTTCGGAATCATTCAGAGTAAACATTGGTCTAGTGTTATCCAATTGCGTGCAGTGAGATTTTGCATGCAAATGCATGCTTGGTGCTGCCCCTCAAGTTGGGCCATTACATAGTTCGTGGCCATACCCTTAATCTTTCTAGATTACCAGGGTCTGGATTTTCCAGGCTAGTATTGACCATTGGCATATTTGCTGTGTAACTCTTTACTGAGATGTAGTTGGAGGTGGAGATTGTCTAAAATCCTGAGAAGTCAGGAGTAAGGGAATTGACAAGAGTAGCCTATTGCTTGGGTGCTTGATTGTTTGACTGCATAATGAGGCAAATGGGTAGATGGTGCCAAGCTCTCCATGGTGCAGCCATGTGAGCCAACATCTGAACCCATCAGACTTCAGGCGGCTGTTTGATGTGAGAACCTATATTATTATGATAGAAAACAAGAAAAGTAAACATTTCCACACGATTGCTGATTCATAACCTGGCTGACACCTTAGTTTGATTTGATTTTGAAATCATTATTTATGGAAGATAACACACATTTCCACAATAAAAGGCTGCCTCTACTCACCTTGATGTTTGTGTGTTTCTTTTGAACTGAGGCATTTGTTTCCAAGCACTTTTCAGCAAAGAAATACCCTCAAGTTTGGCCCCGATCTCCCTGATGCATATCAAATAATTAGCCAAGTCTGGTTTGTGAAACTTTGTGAAACTTTTTCCTGCAAGGTGCTGCTCAAGGAGGAAAAGTCCTGCAGTTTGGTCCAGGTCATCTTAATATCCTTCTGATGCTGAAGAACCTTACTGGAGAAGTCCTCATTCCCAAGACTACAGAGCTTCCTTCTGTAATTGACACATCTTCTCCCAGAACTGATCCTTTTGCACCTGGTGCTTATCAACTATTATACTGAATGTCATATTCCCATTTTTAAAATCAAGAATGGCAGCAGAAAACTCCTTTTATGGGTGAAATGTAGCACAGTGGTCCTGTACCACACATGACCTTACGGCCCATTGGGACCCATCCTCACAGCCAGTGGGTAAACATTTCACAAGTTATTGTGTAGCCTGTCCCCTATTTGAGCTGTTGTGCTGGCATCCCTGCCGCTGCAGCCTGAGTAAAGGGGAGCTGCGGTACTTAACCCCCCTTCTTTTTCTATCTAACAGGAGTTGCATACAGCCATCAGATCTCAACCGGGATGCTGGAGACAAATTGCAAATTCAATGCAAATTCAATGTTGACACTGCAGACATGTAATCAAATTAAAATCATATCTAGATACAGTCTGGATACAAGACAAATTTTAATGCCAGGTGTAAAGGACCTCAGAATTGCAGATATGAATGCCCTCATCCATTCATCTATCAGTAATCATTTGAACGTAGATCTGTTATGTTTATTAAAAGAAACTTAATTTACAGAGTGAAGAAATACAATCTATTAGTTGATTTTTGTACCCCAAGATATGGGGTACAAAAAATAAATCATGATTAAAATGAAGTGTAAAGATGTAAGAGGGGAAGATGAAATCAAAGAGTCCTGAAAAATGTAAGCATTCAATTCCCAATTCCAGGCATCATCATTTACTTCTTGTGGAAATGACATGCTGCTGTTAGTGTTTCACACCGGAACAAAGGGTAATCCGATGACCAGGTTTCCAGTAGCATGTTTGTGCAAATTGCGGTTAACAGCTTGAAAACAGCTTCTTGAGCCTCAGTTCAGCAGCAACCCAGTTCTTAAAGATATATTTAAATATATATTTTTCTTTTTTTTTCTCGTATCCTGTTACTTTTCAACAACGCACGCACGCACGCAAAACAGTTCAGTGTCCTCCACCTATCTCCCATCTGGATGGCCATGGTGCATCTCTGGTGTGTATGTCAACAGGACAACCATGACCCAGAGATGCAGAAGTGCCTGAAAACATCCAAATGTAAACATTATTCACTTTCATAAAGCTAAGGGTAAAAAGCATAAGCCATCACAATTTTTTACAATATTCCTTAACAACCTACTCAATAGCACTCAATGGCAAAAAGTTGGCATGTTCCTTTAAGGAGATCTTTTGAAATGGAGTTTCAGACAGAAGAAGGTTAAGCAAGTTACTCACCATATAAAGGATCACAAAGACTCTGGCCATGGGGTACCGCCTCAAAAAGATTCCTAACCGAATGCTGAAAGAAAATGAGCAAAATTGGGCCTTCAAAATGAATTTCAAAAAGTTGTATGAACTACTACTTTAGGCACTGCACTATTGACTGACACTGCCATAATGTATCTGAAGTTGAAGTAAGTGACCCATTAGTCTCCTGACATCCTCATTTCTGAATCCTTGTAAATGGCAAGTGGGCACTAGCTAATAATAAACTTTATGGTGAATCTTTACAACATGTTCTACCGTCTTATATCTGTCCTGGAGGTACATATTAAGTATACTTATATATATGGTTCACTGTTATTATTGTAAAATTAGTCAAGTAGTACATTTTTTTTAAAGGAACTAACCTGAAGCGATCAATGGTGCTGGCTGCATTGCGTACTTTGCCATAGACCCCAGCTCCTGAGTTGTCATGGTCAGTAAACAGAACAGGTGTGTTCCTCTGCCGCGTACCTTAAAAGGTGAATGCAAAACAAAACGTTATTAAGGTAACACATCTGAATCATCAAAAAAACTACAGGAAAATCGTGTCATGTTTCACAAGACTACATCTCCCATCATCCCCCATTCTCACCAGGTCCTTCCAAGCCACTCATGTTGATGGCAGAGCCTCCGCTCTGGCCGCCCTGCACACTCTTCAGCTGCTGCTCCAGCCGCTCCAGCTGGAAGACCAGCGAGCTCTTCTCCGTGCCCAGGGCCTCCAGCATGGTTTGCTTCTGGATCAGCGTCTCCGTCAGCTGGTGCAGCCGACTCTCCAGCTCTGTCTGGCTGCTGCTGCTCAGCGCTTTATTGGTCAGCTGATAGGACAGGAGCCATACACGATGGGAATGATCACTGTGTTACTATTACAGGCCATGTTGGAATTGAGGTTTAAGGACAATATTCTAAAGTGGAAAGTCAGATGTCTATGGGTTATGGGTTTTGAGTTATGTAATGCCAAAGTATGTCTTAGTGGACCTACTTGATTCCTGAGTTTCTGGATTTCCTCCTCACGGTCTTTGATTCGACTCTGAAGGGTACTTTTAGCACGATGATGCTCCTCTTCCATGTACTGTATCTCCTGCGGCCCATCAACAACCATGCCCACAAATAAACACATACGTTTGAGTATCCATTCCACACTGCACCATGCACAACATGTGTGAACATAGTTTTATCAGCTGGATGCCTGACCTGTTTGTAGCGCTCCACCTCCGCCTCCTGCTCCTGTCTGGCGCGGCTCTGCTGGGCTTGTTGGTCTTGCAGCTCCTGCTGCTGCTCCCTCCAAGTCTCTGCTTCTGTCAGCGCTGCCGTCTCCAGGTCCTGACAGGCACACAGGAAACACACAGCGGCCTCAATCCTATCTGTATATTTGTCTCACTATGTGGGATGTAATAGCAGAGATGGGAGTGCATCCTCACCTGGATCTCAGCCCTGAGTGTGTGCACCTGGCCCTGCAGCTTTTGCATCTCCTCCCGCTGAAGATCCTTCTCGTGCCTGAGGTCCTCCAGCTCCAGCGCCAATGACCCCGCTGACCCGCCGTCCAGCGAGTCCAGTCCAGAGCCCTCCTTCAGACTGCTGATTAGCTTCTCTTTGGACTGACACACACACACACACACACACACACACACACAGAGGGAAGTTTGAAGTCAATATTTACTTTATCAGATTTCAACGCAGGTGTGCATAGGTATCCCAGGTAAAACATGTAATGGTGCAACAATAGTTTCCCAACACACAATAGCCTTTTTCCTCATCATGGTTAATGTGTAAGAAAATACTCTTTAGCTATGTGTCTAACCTGCAGGATACGTGAGGCTTTATGTTTGTAGTCCTGCAGCTCCTGTTTGGCGTTCTCGGCAGCTGTACGGGCACTCTTGGCCTGCTGCTGCTGCTCCTCAGCACGGTGCCTCTCCTCTGCCAACCGACGCTCCATGCCCGTTAGGGCCTCCGCCAGGCCTTGCTTCTCATTTTCCGCCCGCGAGAGACGGGCTGCAAACTCACTCTGTAGAAATCACAAACATTCAAGTCAAACGCCAGGACATAGATGATTCAGGAGGACAGGAGAGACACGTTTGTTTAAGCTCACCTGCATCTGGCGGTAGCTGTCCTGTTCCCTCTTGACTGCTGCCTCAGCTTCCCGCACTCTGTCCTGGAGGGTATGAATTGCCTGAGAGTTCATGTTGTTGCCTTCTGAATGGTCCTGTAGGATCCTGAATATATAATCAAAAGCAACCCATTTAATCAGCTAAAAATGACGTCAACTCAAAAAATGGACAGTGGGTTCTCCACAGCTAACAAATCCATGCTTCACATGAACACTTTACACAATTTATCCCACTTTGTAAATGTTGCCAAGGACAATTCTGGATATATGAAATTGCCATGATAAACTAGGCATTTAATGTCAATGATCTTTAATCACTACTATGGGCTATTGTTGCAAACTGATGTGAAATGGCATGTGGGGCCTGGGACACTTGGTCAATATCATATCTGATTCTATATCTGGACACAAACCTGGAGTTCTCATTCTGGGCTTCTTCTAAAGCGGAGTTGCGGACCTTAAGGAGCTGGTCTGCCTCATCCAGCCGCACCTTCAAAACAGCCAGCTGCCCATCCTTGGCCGAGAGAGCCTCTGTGAGGTCATCAACCTGTGACCTTAACTCACGGATGGCACGATCGGTCCTGGACTGGTCTGAGTTCCATTTCTCTGTGCGTGCTCGAGCTAGATTCAGCTCTATGGGCAACAACAGAGATAAAAGACAACATGTGATAAACATGTGATGACCATTTCATATGATATGACTATTTCAAATGGCAGAGAAGTGTTGAATAGCACTATGATTGTATTTACCCTCCTGAGTGTCTTTGGCCCTCTGGATGACCGATGCCATCTCTTGGTTGAGGGAGGCCACCTCGCTGCGCAGCAGCTGGTTCTCCAGCCGTAGGTTGGACAACACTTGGCTCTGGGATTCCTCCACAGGGGCTGTTGAAGGCTCTTGGGGGGCAGGGTCCTGAGCCACAGCCAGCCCAGAGTCTGAGCTCTCTGGGGTATCTAATGGTAAGAGTGGTAGATTGTTTTGAAATAAACTCATGTTTGTTTTGAATGAACATCCTTTTTTCAAGCATTCTATTCCTGCAGTTCTAGAATACTCCTCTGATGGAATGCAGAATAAACACGTTGTACCAAAGATTCTAAAGTAACCCGCTATAACAAGGAAGCTACACCAGATGCGTAACTGAAGCACCCGGTGTAGCTTCCCTGTAGGATCTTTGCTTTGTACTAAGAATGTAAATAAACCCAAAGGGTGTCAATGACCGTTTAACATCATCTAGTTTGTGTACATACTGGATTCCATAGTAATAATAGTCAACACGGACCACAAAACTAGGGTGCTGTGAACATGACAGAAAACTGTTCATGTCCCCATTCTTCTCTTTTCCAAGTCTATGAGAAGTGACAAGAAAAAGAATAGTGCAGGCCACTCTTTTGGATAATGACAGCCTTTGCTTTTAGGACTAATAAACAATAGAAGTGAAACCGATGACAGACCACTGACATCTCCAGAAAAACAGAAAACATACTACCGACACATGTAATATTATAACCTTAATGCAAAATAAGAGTTTTGTAAAAGAGGGTTATGATGAATCTTGGGCAATGGTATTCCATGATGAGTGGTGTCCAGTCCACTCAAAACATGCTCACCTTGGTTGTGATCTTTGACGGACCCATCCTCAGTCTTAACACTGTGGACACTGGCAGACAGCGAGCTAATACTAGATGTTCGAGACAGGCCTCTGGTGGAGGGGGGAGTGGAAGGGGCAGATGGTACTGCCAGTGGGGCAGCGGTGGCTGGTTCCACCTCCTCAGCAGGACCTGCCACTCGAGGGAGCTCTCGCCTCACATCCCGCCTCTCGCCCTGCGGTGGGTCAGAACTATTCAAAAACATGAAGAGGAGGTCGTCATCCACATCCTCAGTCTTCTTGGGCCGGACGAAGCCAGAGGTGGCCTTGGTGGAGCTGGCACAGGCTGAACCCAAAGGTGTGACAGTGGACACATTGGCAGTGCCTGCCAACAGCGTGGCTTTGGATTTTTTGATGTTGTCCGCAGCTGCAGAGATGAAGTCATGTCCTTTATCTTGAGAGGAGCTCTGGTATTGGTGCGGAGTGTCTGATTCTACTGTGCTGAAGCCAGCATTACTGTATTGAAATGCTTCTGCTTCGTTGTATGAGGAAGGGAAGGAGGACTTGCGACTTTGGTGCTTAGTCAATGCAGTGGCTGCCCCTTGATCGACCTTGTTCAAAAGTTCCTCAGCCTTTCCTGCTAGATCGGCAAACCAAGACATACTGCCCCCCTGATAAAATAAATATGTAATGATAATTTCGCGTGTTAGTCACTGAATAGTCACACCGCCATTGACACGATGCATCACTGTCATGCAACACACATATTTCGAGCACAGTAATGAAAGAGATGGGTTGACAGTTTTACAACGATTAGCCTACTTCCCCCCCACTACAATGAATGGTTACCAGTGCTATGGTTGGCTAGCTGTTTTTGACTCACGATACACGCTAATGAAACATGAGTCGTGAGTCGAATGGAGATTGAAGTAGGACACACACTACCAAAAATGCCTGGATATGTTTCGGGATACGGTTAACGTTATATGCGTTAAGAAACAGCAACGCACTAGCTCACGTTTTCCTTCAAAGAACAGACATTTAACTGGTTAGCACAGCTAGCAAAAGAGTGTTATGCACATGCCACACAATTTTGAACTGTTAAGCAAAACTCTTATGGTTGATTATTAAGCAAATCAGTAAGCGCTTTCCAAAGAATATCGATAAATGTTTGACAGCGCGAAACCTCAAAACATTTCTTCCAAACCATGCCCTTACAGCTTGTCTATGTGTTAGCCTTGACGAGCTTTCATGAAACAATCATGCTAACGTTACTATACCTTTGCCGATTATCTGTTGTAAGAAATAGCAGAAACGAGGCTAATACATTCTAAAACTCAATCCAGATTAATGCCATTATTTTGGTTAGTTGGTATACCGTTAAGTAAAAAAAACGTAAGTATCATACCCTCGGTATTTATCAGACCTCTACGTCCCAAATCCTGCTTGCTTGACGTGGACCAGGAACTTCAGGAAGGACCCAAAACAAAGTGCCCGTCATATTGCCTGTTTTTTTCTCCGTCTTGCACTGACTGCAATTGCCACTCGCACAATAATCATAGCAAGTTATGGCAAACTGATAGAACTGAAGAAAACTGATATTTTATAAAAACTGATAAGTCTAAACTTGTATTACTTTCTTCAAGTTCCTACACACTGTAGTCTCAGTCTCAGTACCGGTATGTACTTACATCCTACGTCTATACGTTGTATGACCACAGAGGGGAGTAAGACAAAGACCACCATGTACGAAACAGTGCCTCTTTATTTTGCTGCACTCACTCCAAATCGCATATTTACATGGCATGCCACATCAATACAAGACCTAAGGACACAATCCATAACACTTAAAACCCGCCCTGTGTGAGAAAGAAATGAGGGCATGAAAATGGAGACACAGGATTATCTTTTTTTTGAAGGAAGAAAAAAAAAAAAAAAAAAAAAAAAAGGAAACACTTCAGTACCCGGAGAAAGTTTTATTGGTGGAGTTTTGCGATGGAAAAACAGAGACATAGTCCCATATTCTTGTTTTCAGTTTCCCTTCCCAAATGTAACCGTATGTTACGTTTCCAAAGTAGGTTGAAAAAAATATATACGAAGGATAAATTACAAAAAGAACATTCATTCCAGGTCAGGTGTTTTGGGTGTCAAAGAAGAGCCAAAGTCTTATGAGCATGTCCTTCTTCTAAAATGAATGCACAAGCACAGAGCCCCTCGCAAAAGTGGACAGGATATAAAAAGATATGAACCTATGAGAATGCCAATGAGGGAAAAATAATTAATATATTTCATATATATACGCTTCAAAAAAATAAGAAATAACTACGGAAAACACAATTCCGAGTACGACTCTGCACAACGCAAATAACCAGTGGACAGCCTTTCCCCCTAGAGTAATCCCATGAATTTTTTTCATTTAATATAACCTCTCACTTTTTGGGCTGAACAATTGCTTGCTCGCAGTCACACACTCTGAAAACTGATTTCATGTACATCCACACTCAAATACAGCCCCAATACTTTGAACCATTTCTCTAATGAAATGCTCTCATATTCTTTTTGCTCTTTCTCTCTCACTCACACACACACACCCACCCACACCTATTTAGGTTTCTCACACACACACACACACACACATGTTTAAGTTTCTGACACATATGTCCACACATACTCTTAATTTCAATCATACATACCATTCATTTGCATGTATGCAGGCCACACACACACACGTTTAAGTTTCTCTCACATACGTCCAAACATACTCTTAATTTCAATCATAAACCATTCATTTATATGTATGCAGGCCACACACACACACCCACACCTATTTAGGTTTCTCACACACACACACACACACACACACACACACACACACACCTTTTTAGGTTTCTCTCACATCCACACATACTCTTAATTTCAATCATACAAACCATCCATTTGTATGTATGCAGGCCACACACATACACACACACACTCACAGAAGGGGATCCTTCGCCCTAGTGCCCCACCTCCTATGGCTAACACATGCAGGGTGAATGAGGAAGCTCGAAGGTCCTTCAGATGAGTCCCCGCCTCTTCTTATAGTCCTCCAGGTTGAGTGAGCGTCGCGGGGCTCCATCCTTCACTGGCAGAGAGTTGGAGCTCACCGACAAAGACTTGGTCTCTGAGTGACAGGAAGAAGGCATGAGTTAAAAACTATTCATGACATCAGTCTAGCATCATCTCGATAAGTGTCCAAGACCGACATCAAGCCTCACCTGCAGTGGGGACCTGAAGGTCAATCTTCACGTCAAAGTCGTGAACTTTGAAGAGGTCTTCTGAGAGGTCGCTTGTTGTCTTGGTGATGTCTTTGTCTTTCTGGCTTCCGTGTCCCTGCACGTACCAGCACAACTAATTAAGTCACCAAGTAAGGTTGACCAATGGCAATAAAGGAAGGCGTGTCAATTGAAGTCACGGTTTACCTGTATGTGACTGTCTAGGGCGTTCTCCTGGGCTGCTGAACCGGAACCATATTTCTGGTTCAGATGGGCGATGATAGCGGCGTGAACTGTGGGGTCTCTGGCCTGTCAACCAGTTAAAATTGCATTAGATTTTAAAAGTACAATTAGAGCAGCTCCGACACAACAACTGTATGGTCAAAAAAAACTCCACCAAGATTCTCCTTGCAGGGACAGAAGATGATATTGATGGAGGACCAGAAGAAAAGAGGACCTTCATCTATACATATTCTTAACGTTTTGGAGTCTCTCCGGCAAAAGAAAGCTGTTGCTTGCACACTCACATTGGACACCATGGTGGGCTGGCACTGCCTCCTTGTGAAAGGGTCCATCTGCTGGTCCTTAGAATTCTGGCCTTCAGCCTGAAAGACAGGACCACATTCTGAGTTAGCACAACAATTATTGAGAACATGTGGAGGGAAGCATTGGGCAATTTTCATTCTGCATGGTGGGTACCCCACTGAAACCAGCTTTGGGAAACTACGCCTGTTCTCCATCAGAGACACGATTCATCATACACCTCTGAGGGTGCATAATCTTTTATTATAGATTTACAAAGGGCTTCCCATAAATCGATCTCCTAAAATAAGAAAATATTTCTGTGTAGCATACCTAGTTGCCCAAAAGTATAAAATCTATACTCACCACTAGAGCCTTTTCAGACTCCACGATGTTCCAACTCCGATTCCTCTGGTTAATATAGCTGTGACAATAGAGGAGCAGACGAGACAGAAATCCACAGAGTTAGAAGAAGTGCTAGAGAAGTGAAAGACAATGCTACGCTGGTACTGTGAGCATGCTCAATTGGTGTACCAACTGACTGGTTAGGCATTTACCTGATGGCAGAGATGTTCTTAGTCCTCTGCCTGTCGAGGGCCTCAGCCCTCTCCTCCAGCTCGTTCAGCTGGTCTTGGATCTGTTTTACCCTCTCCCCGTTCCCAGTCTCTTCTGCCATAGCCTACACAATATAACAAAAACATCCATTTAACTCCCTTTACTGAAGACAATTTATCAACATAACTTTTTGATAAGATAATTGATTAGAATTAATTGAGAAGGGAAAAATCACTGAACCTTCTCTTTTAGGAGCTGTGTTTTCTTCATGGCATAGTTTGATGGAGCCTTTCGGAATCTGTCCTTCTCTTTCACTATCTGTAATTGAAGGGAGATAAATAAATTCCACATTCCAAGTTCCACATTCAGTAAACAGGTTTTTCTCAAGGACACATGCACATTATAAACAGCACATAGTGTAGATAAAAGATACCTGTAGAACATAAACTTACATCTTCAATGTCTTTATCATTGAATTTGTAGTTGACTGCTTCTTTGATGGACTGCTCCTTTTTGGCAATCTCATCCAGAGTTGGGACTTGCATCCCTGCTATGATCATCTGTGGAGGAGGAACAATCATAATTATTCTTAGGGAAACAAATACCCAAAATTAAGAGACCCACATACACTTCATGACGAAAGCCTACCGCTTCTTTCCACTTCATGAACTCGTTTTCTGTGAACTCCTGATTAGAAACAAACTCTAACCGAAAGACCCGTGTGTCGTTGCCATGACTGCAAAAGGAAATTATTTAAAAAGTTACCAACCAATTCACAACAAGAAAAATTAAGGGTAAAAGTAAGGGTCCATTTCTACATTAAACGCAAATATGTGACACTGACCTGTTCTGATATTCTGAATGTCTGGAGACAGAGAAAACCTACCGTAGTTGCAAGCCTTTATTTGTTCTTGTTGTACCCAGCTGGTAGATTTTAGCTGTTTCAACCACATCAATAATTTCAGCAACCTGTTGTATGAAGATAAAAAAAAAAGAAACTTGTGATAACTGTCGAGATACAGATGAGTTCAGACACTTATCCCAAGGTAATGCCATGACAGCTGTTACCTTACACACAAAGCAGGTGGTTCATTTTCAAACGAAAAAAATAAAAAGAAGAAAAAGAAAAGATGATGCCCACCCTGTATACAGGCTTGCTGCTGTTGTTGCCGATGCCTATTCGCACAAAGCAGCCAGTCACTGTTTTTGCAAAGAAGGGCATGTGACACCAGCGCTCCAGCTTGTGTCGGGACAGACGGATACGATTCAGTTCTTCAGGGAGGGAAACGGGTTGCGACTTGGGTGGTGCTTCTTCTTTCCTGCAACATTAGGAATGACATGAAGAGAGCTAAATTAAACACAAGCAACCAATATAGATGAACACAGGATGAAGTTCAGTGTGAATGACCCACAGTGTGCAACAAAAACATGAGGAAATCATAATGCGTAATTTAACATTCCAACAGGTGGGAAAATAACTTCCAAATAAGAAAAACTAAATCTTTTTTTATCATTATACTCTCCCATTTTCCTTTTAGTTTGCCCATGTTTGCCTTTGTGAAATCAGGGCCCTTGTGTACTACTGGAAGAAAGGTCCATGGGTCTCACAGTGGTTTTTGCCTGAAGCCATTATAAGACCTATTTAATTTCTCCCATTAATTGTCACACAGTTTGTGGGATTCAAACAATGAATCACAATACAGTATGAAATCTGTAAACTCCTATACTCACTCCTCTTCTTCGTCATATGACGAGGAGCGCGAGCTGCGATCACTCTTCACCGATGACTTGTCATCATCCTCTTCTTCCTCCTCATCATCGGAGTAGACTTCGCTGGCTTTGAGAGGCTCTCGTTTGGCAAGGAGCTCAGCTGCAAAGAGTGGTCAGAGTAGTGTTGTTCCTAAAATTATGACTGATACAATATCATGCCTACGTATCTCGGTACCAATACTGAAGAATACCATGGCAAAAACCTTAAATGTCAGTAGTAGTAATAAAATAGGCCTGGAAGACAGATCATAGCAATAATAAAATGGGGTTTATAAACGCTCAATTAGATTGCAGAACTTATGTGCATGCTCATTACTAGACTCACCCGTTCTGTTTTTCTTCTTCTCTCTCTCAGCCTTCAGCTCTTCCATGGCCTGGGACTTCTTGTCCAGTTTTTCATCCCGCTTGGACCTCCGCTCTTTGTTGTGGGACATCACCTGCACAAGACAAAGTCATGTCAACAGACTCAAAGAAACCATCTCCTTGACCACAAGGGTACTGACTGATTCAGAAATGCGAGAAATATTTGTTGTGGGTTTGGGTGTGTGCATGAGGGATATATGCGTGTGCCTGAGAACAGCAGAAGTATGAATGAAGGGGAAAAAAATCTATATAAAAAGACAACCTCGCAAAGACTATGTGTAATACTGCATATTGCAATGGTAGACCTAAATGTACAAATTATTTGATGTAAAGACATGATATGGTCATATGCCTTGTGAGTTTGTGTTGTAAAAATAATAATAAAAAATTTAAATAAAATAAAAAAACCACCTGAACGTCCTGTGTCTGAGACCTGTCCTGTTTCTTCTTCTCCTGCTCTTCCTCTTGTTTCTTCTTTTTTTCTTCCTTCTCCTTCTTCTTGGCCTTCTTCAGTTTTTGCTTGATCTCAAACCTGAGAGACACAATTTCATTGTTGTTTTTAAATTCCCATGCAAAACCTAGGCAGATATCCGTATAATGAGCTCATGAATGCCCACTGGATCCCTGCATCTCAGTCATGGTATGTGCATGCTCGCACTGATCTGAACCTGATACCAAACAACAGGATGACCAACAGAAGAGGCTATAGGTCCTATGCTGGGAGAGCTGCAGCTAGCCTCACCTCCTCTTGAGCACCTCACGCTTCTCGATACGGTTGAACAGCTCCTGCTCGCGTTCTTTCTCAGTCATCTGCTCCAGCCTCGCCCGGTCCTCCTCGTCTCCCATCAAGTCGTCCCCGTAGCCATCGCGGAACTCCTCGTCCTCTGAGGAAGAGTCCGAATCGGAGCTGGAGGACGAGCTGTTGCTGTCCGAGTCGGACACCTCTCCTACAGGAGCACAAGAAATGCAGGAGGCACAGTGAGAGGTGGCACTTGGGGGGATAACTCAGCACACGAAGCAAAACACAGCAAGGAGAGCTAGGCTCCAAGAACAGAGCTTTCTGTTGACGCTGACGTTTTAAGTAGTACACAAAGAATGATACACCAAGTGCTATGTGGGCTATGCTTTGCTTTCTACTTCATTCCATCAAGTGCAAAATGATGAAAATATAAGTATAAGTATATATACACTCTTTTGATCCCGTGAGGGAAATTTGGTCTCTGCATTTATCCCAATCCGTGAATTAGTGAAACACACTCAGCACACAGTGAACACACAGTGAGGTGAAGCACACACTAATCCCAATGCAGTGAGCTGCCTGCAACAACAGCGGCGCTCAGGGAGCAGTGAGGGGTTAGGTGCCTTGCTCAAGTGGTCGGGGTTTGAACCGGCAACCCTCCGGTTACAAGTCCGAAGCGCTAACCAGTAGGCCACGGCTGCCCAAAATGATGTACACACCAGGCTCACAGACATTTTTCAAACCACTTCTGCGGAATAAAATTCTTGCATAACAAGCTGGGCATAGAGTGAAATACACTTTCACTTCTCATAAACTGGCATGAAAACAAAGCACATTTATATGACTGAGTTCAACTTTTACTAGTTTACAGCCCAGCTATTGCCATTTGCTCCACAATAAGTTGACCTTCAATCTCAAAGTAGCACCAGGCTATGCAATCAAAGCCGTTTTGAGCGATTAGGCTCTTAGTCCTTACAGTCCAACTCGAGTATGTGCATAAATAAATAAAAATAAGAAATCATCAGTTTTAAAGTCTATGTGCATGCCAGCACTATACTATAGAAAGCGTCTCACTGTGTAATCTTACAGGACTGTAACAGGCAGGCTACACCAGGCATGTAACTGAAGCTTTCCGTTTGTCGAGCATCTGCTGCAACAATTAGCTTCCACTATAATCAATAGAACTCGCTACACCAGACATGATAGCGGTGTGTACTGTACATTTGAAGAAATTAGACAAGCCCTCTAAAACTATTTTTACTTTACGCAAACTGAGCGCTTTAATTGCAGTGTAGCCTGGCTGTAATACTCATATCTTAAGATTACTTTGCAGGGGCCCTGACACCCATCGGTTTTCTGCTGACTGTGGGAAAAGTTGGAGGTGCTATAACTGTCCGTACCTTCCTCTGGTGCTGAACTCTCTGCAGAGCTGTCGCCATCGGAGCTGCCTGAGGATGCTGCCTTGTTCACCTTCTTTTTGGCAGTGTTCTTCTTCTCTGTTCCTTTCCCTGGTTTGACCTTCTTCTTGGCCTTGGTGCCTCCGACGGTCCACTAAAGACAAAGCACATAGACAACACTGAGCAATGAGGCTAAACCAGTTATTGAACCTCCTCATGCGCACACACACTGGCTATGTGGGAAGTAAACTGCGCATTTTATTACACCGTCAGTGTATACGAAGGAAAGTCTGAGAAATACATTGTGTAGCTTTTTTACAAGATTCTGGGACAAATCATGGACAAAATGATAAAATACCATTACTGTAAGGTCATTTTTAATTCACATGCATTTTGCAATAACCTGGAATACATAATCTGGATTACAGCTGTAATCTGTAAAATCCATCTGTGTTAATGGCTGCAGATCTCACTTTCTTCCCCATGTCACTTACAAACTTCACATACCATGCCATTACATGGTGGTAATTATTCGGTGACAATAAATGCAACACAGGGTTGTTTATATTTGTTCTTGACTTCGTCAAGTCCAATCAAGATTGAGCGTAAACGTATTTCACTGCCTAGGTGGGAAGTATACTATGCATTTCTTTAAACTTTACAATTACAATGTCAGTGAAAGGACATAAACTGAAGTAACTGGCTCTTAAGCGTTGAGGTCAAGCGGCAGGTTTGGTACCCCAGACATGGGCACGAGGCCAGATGGGGTGACTGCACTCTCCCTTCACTACAAATACCATCACTCTAACAATTTAACACATAATGTGCCATTTTGTATTGTATATTAGTGACAAATCGTCCCCATGATATTAAATCAAGCAATATCTCCATATTGTGATATTGGCGATAGAGTTGCATAATGATATTTTTGCATATGTACAGGGCTAAAAAATAGCACCGCTTCTTTTTTTTCACAGGAAAAAAATCTACATTTAATTAATATAATAAATGAAGTCAATTGCCATCATCAGGTTGCTGAAAATACGCTTACATTTAGATGCCAATTTTGGCCTTGTTTGTCAAATCTATTTCTTTCAAAATGTCGCAAAAAATAGACCTTTCTATGTGGTTGTAGTATGTAGTTATATTAACTATATTTTCATTGGATCTACAGCATAATCACTGCTTTATAACAGCATGCTAGTATCTGGCAAAACAAACAATATAGAGCCCACCCTGACACACCTACCAATTCTCTGGCAAGCAAATGAATATGCCCAGAGTTGTGTATTTCAGGCCTTGCCATGTGGAGCATTGTTGGCCAAAGTCCCAGGTGATATAAATATAGATCATAAATGGGCTGCCCCGTACCTCATCATCGCTATCAGAGGTCTCAGAGTCGGATGAGGCAGCAGGCTTGCTGACAGGTTCCTCTTGGTCATCGGTGTCTACCCTCTTCCGCTTGGCCAAGGAAAGTAGTTCCTAAGGAAAGCAGGGAGACAAAACAATTTCACAAACAATTCTCAACAACTGCAAAGCTTCCAGTTCACATCACCTGTGGATGCACACTTATTTTTACTGACCAATCATTTCAGTGTACTATTGACATTAACATAGTATTGCCATAATCATATTTCCATATGTACACCATGAGAAAGCATGCACATTTGCACATTGACCACATTCTCATTAATGTCATACGGATGAATCCTTCATGGTGTTATTATTAACTAAAATTCTAGTTTGCACAGAACATGTGCATTACATTGCTATTCCAGTTGAGCGGAAATCAAAGGTTTTCTCACTCATCATTGAAATGTTTATGGTTATTGTTATGGAATTGAGCTGACACTTTTGTCCAAAGCGACTTATAAAATAAAAACAATACAATAGTTAAAAATGAACAGTAAACAGTTTTAAAAAGTTGGTAAGACTACAGCAAAGATTATGGCCAATCAAATGTGTCTACACATGGCATGGGTGGATGTTGTTTTCAAGTTAGGTTTAATTCATATTACCATCAATGCATAATGAACCAATACCATAAGTAGCAGTACACTGTACAAATTGACACTTCCAAATACACTAGGACAAGATTTAACATTCAGTACCGGTTGATGAGGATAGATCATGCATTGAATTAAATTCATCTGAAGTCACAACAACTGAGCGGCAGTGAATCTGTTCATAAACACCAGGTAACAGGATAAATCCATACGACTGAGATGAACTGTAAATCACACTGTTGCAGTAATGCACCTCGTTAGCTGGATTCGTGTGCACATTGCAAATGTATTGCTTACAATAAACAATTATCGTGTCCACCACTATCCATGTTAATGTTGCGAAATTAAACTCCTTGGAGTAAATATCATTGTAAACATGACAGAAAAGAGGGGATTTTGCCTTCAGCATTACTTAGAAGCTAATGCTATCCATTGCTAGATGGGCTATCAAGTACTGTTGTCAACACCGAAATAGAACTTTAGCTAGCTGTGTTCCTGACGTCATTAAAAGGTTAATGTTTTAAATCCTTGACAAGCAGTTTACTAAAAAAGAGAACTGTATTATTCCGTCGTCTAAGGTGACAAGAGAACGTAGTCGGTGCCAACATTTGAAACAAGCACTCAATGAAATGCTGTTTCGTTCGTTAATTCACCAGGCCTGTGGCGGGGTGTTTTCTTCAGCTCAGTGTAATGCTGGTTGTAGTTCCACCATGCTAACGAACACTTAGCTAGGTCCCTGGTTAGCTGAGTAGCGTTAGCTACTATGATTGTTTCGCTACCATTAGATGGCTAGCGCGCTCTCGCAAGCTAGTGAGCTTGCTACACAAACTAGGACATCGCTCTGGAATAGGAAAGACACCGTCCTTACCTGATCCAGGTTATCATCACTTGCACTATCCTCGGAGTCGGAATCAATAACGACCCGACCTTTCCGTTTCTTTACATTCACCATGATTAGCTGTTTGGCAACCTCTCCGTGTGTGACGCCTGTGTGTATTTATTATCGGCGGTAGCTCCGCAGTCCTCCACACAAAGGCGCTAGAGTTAAAGTGAGCATGCGCCCGTTTACGAGAAGTCTCAACGTCACTGATGGAATTAGGTCGTGTTTTTTTTCAGGGACGCAACATTTGAGCAGTTGGGGTTTTTCCCCAGGTACCCTCCACTGAGATGAAACTGAAGACGTTTCATTTTATACGTTCATATTTTTCGAAAGTCATGATCTTCTGTTTGATAAAGGGATACCAGAGAATGTGGGGATACTGCCAATAGGAACGTATCTCAGAGGTTGAGATTTCCGGACAGAATTAGGGGACGGATCTGATCATTGACGTCACATCCCGTCCCATGGCCGCTGCCGAGAGACATGACATTTGTCCCATTTGTCCACTGTCTAATGTTTATCCAAACCCGAGATATCTTGGCCCACAGATGTAAGAATTAACTGCACAGCTAATACCAAGCTCATAAGAAAAACATAGGTATTAATTTGCCCAAGTCTTGATGAGACCTGTAATTTATCTTAAGATCTGAAGTGGTCAACTAGCGTTTACGTGGGTAAGTTTACATTAGCAGTGTTGCCCTTGTTCCACTATTTTGCAAGGTATTTTGGGCTCTCCATAATATGACAGGTTCTCCCCTCAAACTAATAATTTTGTATGCACTTACATGCATATACCAACCTGTCATGCAGGTGTAGTTTATAACATCGGTAACGTAGCTAAGGAAATTATATTGAGGATTTTTCTCTTTATTTACAGGCAGTGCTAAGTAGCAGACTGGAAGAGAAAGTATGGCAGCTTCAAGAACTGGACACCTGCTCTTAGCCCGACTGCTCGGGACATCTACGAAACAACTTGTTTGGGCATCTGCTTCACCCTTTTGGTCTGTTCCTCGCAGGGGATATTGGCGACCTGGTCAACCCAGGGAGAGAAAATGGTTATGGCAAAGGATTAACTTTGATTTCGCTAAAGGGGTAGATGGAGTGCGGAAAAACGTGGGACTGTTAAAAGATGAGTTTCTGCAGCGCTGGGTCGGACCTGAAGGCAAGCCTCTTCTTGAGCACATGTTAGAGCAGACGCGGGTGTTGTGGGAATTTCGTGGACCAGAGAGCCTGAATCAGTGGCTTGTTTCCTCTGATCGGGAAATTGGTGGTCGCAGCGAGGTCTATCTGAAACTGGGTAGAAACAACAATACCTGTCTTCTGTACGGCACGCTATGCTCTGCCCCGCCAAGGGATGGAGAAACTCGCTACAGTGGGTACTGCACGATGCGCTCAGAGCAGCTTCGTGTGAGTTTGACATTGTATCGTCATAGATGTGATTAGCCTCTTAAGATATCACGGGTTGTGTCTTGCTACTCCAGTACACATATTCACGTACAAAACTTCTCTCATCACAGGCCTCGTTTGATAGGAAGAAACACCACGACGTGTCCAACTTTAACACGTTACATTTGCGTGTACGTGGTGACGGGCGACCTTGGATGATAAACATCGGAGTAGAGAACTACTTCCACCATCAGAGAGATGACATCTATAGCTATTTTCTATATACACGCGGGGGCCCATACTGGCAAGATGTCAAGGTATACAAACACAAGAAAGACTAACCTCTGTTGATTGGTTTTAGTGCATAACAAAATTAATGACTGGTGTTGTAATTAAACAGATCCCATTTTCTAAGTTTTTCCTGGCCACCCGTGGGAGAATACAGGACGATCAACACTGTCTTCTACTAGACAAAGTAAGTTAAGCATTTTCTATTTAGATACATGCAATTTAGTACGTTTGAGGCACAATATAGAGAGGGAAGATGCAAGTTGTTCAAGACTGTTCAATAAGGTAATGCTTTCCCCCCTTAGATGAACACCATTGGATTCACACTTGGGGACAAAGCAGACGGGCCATTCCAGCTGGAGATTGATTTCATTGGAGTGTGTAACGACCCTGCCCACACTGAGGACTTTGCTTATGAGGTTTATAAGAGAAATCCAGAAGTGTGACAGGCATCGCACAGATCATTATATCACACCATCTTAAATATCCGACTGTTGTAAATTATATTACAGTATTGTCCAGAAAACAGACAAAGCATAATAATTCCATCTAGCTATTTAATGAAACCATTTTCATAATAAAAGCACTGAATTTGAAAAAAAGTTTTTTTCCCCTCTCCCAATGTAGGCCATTCCTTATCTAAGACTCAGTTTCAATAGCAATAGTTTTAAAAACAAAAATAGAAAGTTTTTTTTTAAAAAGCAAATATTTACAATTGTACCAAAGCCTTTTTTTTAGAAGGGAAACAATCACACATCTTTACAGAGATAATAGGGTAATGTACAAGGTTTGTATGCGTATACAAAAAATGTGATGGCAGAATTAAGACATGGCTAAGCCTCGTCTGGCTCCAAGTATCTTCTCTTTCTTCTGCTTCCTGCTTTCGGTGTGCTTCACTCGCCGGTCCTCTCTGGGGTAACAAACAACTTGGGGTCAGATACTAGACAAACACTACTAATAGGGCTGCACTATTTGAGGAAAATATGTCATTTCCATTTCTCTGACAGATATTGCAATTGGGATTTGTAATATCATTTTTGAAAGTCAAGCTTCAGTTCAATATTCCAAATTCTGTTAAATTTGGTCCATTTCTTGTTACACTCCTAGTGTATGAGGAGAGCACTCCTGTTAGGTGAGCTTCACTCTTCACACAAGGAGGATGAGATGAATATAAAAATCATAGATGTGACAAGATTGACCATTGGGACTGAGTTGCCAGCTGCACAATTAATTGTAGCCTTTGTGATAAACAAATTAAATGACTTCAAATTGCGATTTGTCAGCTATATATTTCTGCATGAAATACTGCCTTTCTAGCAGTATACAGGTATATTCTTAGAATGTCAAAATAATCAGATTCAAATACATTGATAACTGTTCAACATGAGATATGGTCAGACTAAGACCGTATGGGATAACATAACTCACCTTGTTTGTACTTGGTGCTGTTTGTAATTCTTCTGGTGGGACGGAACTGTCTGAGACTTGTTGAGGGTGTTGTCCTGAGTTTCTCCAAATGGCTTGAGTTTTCCTGTTCAAAGACAAAGCTTAGAATAGTATGCAAGCCTGCATTCACTGTTCAACGCAGCCTTGAGCAAATGAAATGACATGAGACTCACCTGTGTGTGGCTTGTAGGTCAGGGGGCGAGACAGACTGGCCTTCAGATCAAATGCGCTCTTCTTGTTTGTACGTGGAGTGTTTGAAATGCTTGTTTCTCCACTGAAGACAAATGGTGTCGTTCCTATGTAATAGATCACCATGAGTTTCAAGTCAATTTCGAGTTTTGCATTAATGCCTCAACAAGAACATAAGTGCCATAAGTTCTATTCAGTTAACACATGGCTACCTGGAGTTTTGATGATGCTGTTGACTGAAGTGTTTGCTCCAGCCTTTCCAGCAGTGGTGGTTTTTTTTGCTGGAGTTGATGTGAGTGTCACGTGAGGGGACATGCGAGCTGGAGTCTTAATAAGGGACCGCTTATGCTCATTGTCCTTTGTGGCTTGGGAAAACCTGTGGAATTAATTATTCATTTTGGAAGAGTAAATAAATCTGGTGTGTTTTAGAGACAAAAGATACACATTTTCAACCAGAAAAACAGATTTTCAACATGTTTTGCCTCAGAATGAACTTAAAATTGCAAGGGGAAAATATACCTATGAAGCATATTTTTTTAGTCAGTCACCCTGTGCACGTAGTAATTATTAAGCAGAGTTGTAGTGCCTCAATAACCACCATCAGTTTTACCTGACATTGATCTTGGTGGTGGAGATGACAGAGGGGTTGAAGACGGTGTTGCCTTTTAGGGCAGACTTGCTGGCTGAGAGCTGGGTGACTCTGCGCCTGTCTTGGGCTGGCTTCCTCTCCTGGGCAGCAGGGCTGAACAGGGAACCTCTGTTCACCTTTGGCTTCTGTTTCATACATGAAAAGACACTCAAGTTTACCATCTACTTGAGCAACACAAAACATGGCACATCCCTTAGAGATATCTACAATTACTTTGATGACTTAGTATGCAGGGAGTCTTATTGGTGCAAGTTTAGGTTTTACTTACAGCTAGGATTATGCCATCTGCTGGTTTGGGGTTTGTTTTTGTCTCTATTGGTTTCAGGTTGGTTTTCTCTGAGAGAGTCTGACATGAAAGAAATGGATTACTTAATAAATAAAAAAATACTACCACATTAGTAGAGCATACCACATTCACCCAAATGATCTTCATTACCTTCAGTTCTTTCACCGAGTTCCTGAAAGACTCAATTTGCTTGTTCTTCCTTTGGACATAGGAATCAATGGACTCCATCTTGTTAAAATGAGCCTCATGCATTTTCTTGAAGTCTAGAATGAAGAGCACACCTCATAAATTTTCCACAATTATGATGATACCAGCAAAATGACATAAAATGGTCTCTGAAGGAATTAAATGTTTCTTACTCGGTGTGGTTGGCCTCAAGACCGGCTTGGTCTTCTTCATGAGTCCAACAGCACGTGGGATTTTGCCAGCAGGTCGGTTCAAAGGCTTCTCCTCACCTGTGTGAGAAATGAGCATTTGTGAACTAAATGCACATACAAACACAACGTACAACCAAATAAGGTTACTCTGCTTACCCCGCACAGATTTTTCAGTATCTATCTTGTCACTTGCAGGCTCAGGCGGTCCTTCTGGCTTGTTCTCCTTCTCCTCCATCACAGGTGCCACTGCCTCTGTATTCTCTGTCAAGGAAGTCTTCCTTCTCTTGGAACTTCTTCTCTCCTCTTCCAGATTATCCAGTGCTCCATCACTCTGTGTGTGTACAATACATGCAGTATGTGAATAATTTCTGACCATTGTTTCCCAGAGGAGTGCCTGGCAATAGCCACTAATAGGGCATGTAAAAGCAAAGTAGGTACACCTTCATTAAAATAACATTTACACTTTACCTTAACAGGACTCGGTGATAACTTTGGATCAGATTTGGCAATATCGTCGTGCTTCCTTTTGGTCTTCTGCCCCCTGCCCCGACGTTTTGTCACAAAATCAGCTGGTTCCTGCTCTGGGGACGTTCTGGGTAGAATCATTGTTTTCCTCATCGGAGATCTTCTCGTTAACCTCATTCTCCTATAAACATACATGCAATGCTCAACTGATACCATGTTAGCTAAATTAATAGCATTAATTAACGTCAGACAAACATGATGATAAAAACAGCTAGCAGCTATGGTTATCAAAAGTCACATCTTACATTTTCAGAGAGGTTCCTCTCCTGCTGTTCGTAATGTTGTTTCAAGGCCTTCAGAAGTTTGTCTGCCTGTAGTTGGACACACAACGTTAATTCAAACTGAAATGAATGGAGCGTCGTAAACAAAACAAAGCCATGCTTCAGAGAACGCCTGTTGACTTTAGCTGTGTTGGCAAGTTAACGTAACGTTAAGTTACCTGTTAGCACAATTCAATTAGACTAAGGTAATGATGTCGCTAGCCAGACGATCATGGCAATCAAGCAAATTAAAAGCAGCTTAGAGAACTGTGGTGGTGGTAGTATCGAGAACAAACGAATAACGTTAGCAGCTACCGTTAGATCACAGTCAACATCAGGTTAACATTAGTTCATTTTAGCTAACGTTAGCATGCCTAGCCATCCTAACACTATGTTAACGTTACCTTCAAATTAGCCTTGAGTCCAACTTCTTTAGCAAGTCGTCGCAATTCAGCATACTTAAAATTATCCAGATCCATTGTACTGACAGCTGTTTTAACAGCAGACAAACCTTAACGGTAGTTTACAGATCTGTGCTTGTCTAACGTTACTGCAGTTTCCGAAAGAAGACGCGCCTGACGGTTGAAACTAGAGCTACTTTCAAACAATCCCGCTCCTTCACATTGATTGGTGAAAATCTGTACTACGACACAATTCTTCAAGCGACACGCCCCCATCTCGGCTCTGCGAGAGCCGACTGCCATCTCACGGCGATTTATGGAAGTGCAGAATGCAGAATAAAATGATTTTTGTTTTTACTTCTGGTCCCCTGAGGAAGAACATTAGCTGATATTTAAGAAATAATGTAAAGCAATGTTGGAGATGTTGAATACAAGATTAACGTGCAGCCATACTTTTCTTGATATGTAACATATTTTCTTCGAGCATGAAATCCATCGATAGGTGGCAGTATACCATTACGTTCTGTTGTTCCCAGCGCCCCTAACAGAAGAAGTAGGCCTAACAGGAAGAACAGGGAAGAAAGCGCGGTCAGAGCCCGTTTACGGAGAGCCGGATCACTCCCTATTAACTCCATTGTACCTGCAATCTGCTGCAGTTCCGCTAGGGGTGATCACGAATAAGTGCAAAAACAATGGGGGTCTATGGAGCTAAACGGCTAAATGTGTCTCTTTCACCTGGTTGTCGTTGAAAAATCGAAGATTGGATTGTGGTTTCTGCAAGATCAATATGGATTATAGGTCAAAAGTTGAATGAACGAGTACTTACGTCCTTTCGATTTCTTACAGGTTTGGTCGTTGTTGCCCACAACACACTAGCTTTCTGCTAATGAATGACGTCATTGATACATTTGAAAGGCTTTTTAGAACAAATCAGTGACTCACAAAATATAACACTCAGCGGTGTGTATTTTCTCTGCCCCCTCTTTTGCATGCAACATTCAAATTTCTGGGCAAAAAAATATATCCCGAGAAAAGTGGATTTGAGGGGTACAGCTCCATAGACCTCCATGCATTCTGCACTTATTCGTGAGCGCCCTCATTTGGAACCAGAACAGGAACTGCAACCAGTTCAGAAACCGGAAGTTTCCCGAGAGTGGCGGTTCTCCCCTTATTAGACATTCTCTGGCGCGGTGTTTATTTGAAATGAATGGCGTCGATGTATTCATGTGATTTTTGGCCATGAATCATTGATTTTTTTTATCAAAAGAAGATGTCATGCAGCCAACATAGCTCGTTTAGTTCTGTCAGTGACACAGATTGTTCTCTATCCAGCATTATATTGGAGAAATTCAAGGACGTTAATTTGGATGTAGGCCAATCCGCAAACTGCAGAATTGATTACAAAAACACCCTAGTGTTACTTTGTGCTAAATGCAATATAATCTTGGGCGACTCCCTTGGAGTATGTGGCGAATATGCTGACTTGAACTCTGTCATCTGTTTAAGTAAGTAGTACATAACTTTAATAATAGAAACAACATGTTGGTTAAAACTGCAACTAGAGTTTACCGTAGCCTAACCTGACTTCAATGTTGGGTTTTTATTTTCTTAAAAGAAAGTATTAGAAGACGATACTAACTTAAACGAAAACTTAAATTAGGCTACACATAACGTTACTTGAAATCGTGTGAAATGTCATGTAACGTTAGCTGCTAATATGCTCCCTCGTCCAGAAGTCACTGAAGATGTGATGGTCAAAGGCGATCAGAAGCCCAGCCTTGAGGGCCCACTTGCTACTTGGTGTGTAATAGACTACCAACAACAATCGTGTCAACAGTACACATATTCGATCATGTTGCTCTTGTTTTGATTACACCACATTTTCTCTTTGTTTTCTTTTAGTATATACTCTTCTCTTCAGTGCTCTGGCTGTTTTTCAGTTGTTGGTGGAGTGCTGCAGGCAACCCCACCACATTTGTCAGCAGTGCGTGATTATTTTCTCCTACAGAAAGACCGCATTAACTGGTAAGACAATAATTACCATCCCTTCTCCAGTTTAAACTTCGTTCATTACCAGGTTAAAGGGCTGAAACATATTTGGTGGAGTTTTTACTAATGCCACCCATTCCAGTTTTACTCAAAAGACTACAATTACAAGAATCTTTCCCAAATCTGGTCAAAGTCCTCTGGTGTAAGGATGGCTTAAGTTGAAGAAGTCTATATGATCCAGATCAGAACTATGCATACCAAAACTACCAGACACAAGCAGTTTATCTCCCTTATGCCATCTCTCGCAAATAGCTGACCAGTATCATCTGATGCCACAGCTATTCTTGTTCACCATGTTTCACACAAACACTATGTGCAAATACATCATAACTTCCTTTGCATTTCTGTATTTTCTATATTGCTTGAGTCTCCAGTGGCCGGAACCACATTTCTTGTGTGTGTGGCAAACGGTGCTGCAAGTGTCAAACACTTTTTTTGAACTCTCTTATTACTCTTATTGACAGTTATCATATAATGAACAGCACAATGGTGGATGGATCCACTCTCAACTTTGAGCAAAAATCCATTGGCGAGGAAATCTCCAAGGTGAAAAAACATGTCTTTGTGCACATTTGTACACTTAATGATGAAATATTTCTGGTGAAGCAACTTACTTGGACATGACATGTCACCTCCTCTTTTCCTCTCTTCCTTGGGGTTGATATGCAGCTCAAACAGGAGCTAGAAAGTGAGATGAAGAGACTGGAGCTCCTAAAGGATTTGCTCTGCCGAGGACATTAAGGATGGGCCAGATAAGCCTCGATACAGAAGCCGCCTTATCTCTGAACAAACAGTCCAACAGTCTTGATGACTGGTTCCATGTACAGTGTACATATTTAGTTATTGACATGTGGAAGTATGTGCTTTTTGGTGTTGGTCAAAGTGGCTGCTTGGTTGTTCTGTAGCTGCAATTCTATCAATATTGATGGCAATAAATTATAAAATGTAGGTCTATACTGGTGATGTTTATGTAAACTACATGAATGTTTTATAATTTAGGAAATTTGCAATGTCTTGTAAAATATGATTTAACATTCATTTGAATAAAAAAAAACAATGGATGACCAAATTTCACCGGACATATAGCCTCAGTCACAAAGTCATGTTGTTTTATCCTTTACAATATCAGGAAGATTATACCTTATCTGACACAAAATGCCACAAAACTTCTTGTGCAAACCATGGTTCTTTCCCAACTGAACAATGCATTTCATTGCTAGCTGGCCTACCTGTGTGTAGTGAGGGAGACCATTACAGATGACTCAGAATGCTGCAGCATGTCTGGTCTTTAATCAGCTAAAGAAGACACATGTAACTCCTCTGTTGGTTACTCTCTGTTGGCTTCCTATAGCAGCCAGAATTAAATTAAAATACATCTCTCAGTCTGGCCTAGAAGTTAAGAACTCAGTGGACACACAAATTACAACAGGCCATTTGTATGATTGGCACCATGCTGCTTTTTATTGCTACATATGTGATGCATTTTCTTCACTTTTAACAAAATGGTTAAGAGGCTCATCTTAGCATGCTTGGTGCCTCTCTTAAGTGCATAGTTTAGACAAAACCTACAGTCTTTTCATTTAGAGTTTCACAACACAATTTCCAACTGTTCCAATTGTGCCTTTCATCTGTTAATTAGCTTTGCAAAAAGACAATACCGCTACAACAGATTATTATCCAAATTTTTGGGTCACTACACCAAATGATGTGTCAGTACATAATATAAACAAGTACAGGTTTGTGTTTTTCCATTTTTAAGCAAGAACAACTGATTTATGTTCTGTTTGAGGCAATCTTGATCTTACTGTGATACTAACAAACTTGCAGTTAATCAGTTGCATTGACTTTTCTGTAATTTCATAAATATTTCCTAATTTCCTAACAAATTAATACAAATTAGCAAATAACAAGGTACCAGAAGAATTATGGGAGATTTTCGTTTTGACACAAACATTTTTTACAACAATGCTGTAGTTACCAATCGATTTTCCAAGCAATGATTATTTTTAAGTCATATTCAAATAGTCATACAAAAATGTCATTATTGCATGCAGTACTACACATTTCATAAGTTGCTCCATCATGCAAACACTATTTCCACTGCATTCCTATAGACTGAGACTATATTAATTCATAGATAGTTTTACAACATCATGTCCATAATTAATCGTAGAGGGGTTGACTTTGCGATGTCATGAGATTACAACTTATGTGAAGTGTTTCTCACTGTACAGTACAGATGAGGGAAAGTGCTTTATGAGTCATATCCTTGTCGCCTTCTATCTTGAAGCAGCATTTCAGGGAGATCATGCTGTCACAAGGCGAACTCCCTTTGGCCATCGTGGTCACAGAGAAAGCTCCGTTGCCACGGTGACGGTGGACATACAGTTTAGTGTGTTCATCCAGAAAATACTAGTAATTGTAGCAAGACCACTACACATGTTCTATTGCTTTTGGTTAAGATACAATGCATATTATTCATGTGCATCTGATAATGATGATGATCCTGTTTTAATGTCATCATGATGTAAACATGCTATCGACACATGCTGGGATGTCAAAAGGGACTGCCCCTTGCACACGCAACAGGACCTTTTTTCTAACAATGGTACTTTTGAAAATATTGTTCTGTTCTCAACTACAAAAGAAGATTCACACGGCAATCTTCCAAAACATTGTGGTTTCAGTTTCTTCGCCACATGTATTATGTTAAATCCATTATCCCATAGAAGAGATTTCCGAACCTCTCCATACCACCATTACTATCGATGCCTTCAACATCAGTTATCAAACAGAATGCAATTCTTTTCAACACTGAACACAGCTATTTTATGCTAAGGGTTTCCATTCCACAACACCTCATTTAAACCAAAACTGACACTAAAATCATGCGTAATATTTGTATTGCTCCTAACACTACTTTACATATGCTATGGCTTAAATTGTATTACTAATTTTAAATCTTTTGCTGCTTTCCAATCATTGAGGTATTTATTTACATGAGAATATTTAAATACTTGAGCTCAATATTGTTAATACTCTAATAACCTACTGTTTACCTAGTGTTAAATTCTGTGCTATTCTGAATCTAGGCCACCTAACCTACTTTAGTAATCTACCAACTAAGGACACATCCCCTACTGAGTCTGGGAGAGGTGTTAGGAAGTGTGCAATGAAGACTGGTCTGGATTGCTTTGAATCATGCCACCAAACAGCAATCGATTATGCAGATTTTGAACATTTAAATTAGCAATCCCTCACTGACCAAGCGGCTCATATAGTTTAAACTGAAGAGACATAATATTTAAAGACTTGTGGTCTTCCAATACTAAAATGACATTTGTTTTCAGTAATATTAGGGGCAAAAATTCAGTAAGGGTCAAAGATAAGTCAGAGGGTAAACTCATTACTTGAAACTACCATGGAGCATACTGTCAGGCCTACAGTAATTACTCTCTTCATGTGCTACTCTCAAATTGAATTAAATTGAAGGAGGTCTACTGTACATGTGGGGAAATTTCCTACACAACCATCTATGGTGATCTAGTGTCATAGATTTGAGGAAATGCTTATAGCAGGCTTTTGGTACAGCATAGATCACTTGAACAACCCTACAAACTGCAATTATACTAGCACCAACCACAATCATGCCAAACACATAAATCTGACAACAGCACTATAACGTGTATCTCTGGGAATGTGAAAATGGGCATGCAAGTCAGCTGTGGGCAAGGTCAAACTTGTAGTGTCTTTATGCCTTCGGGGTCGAGCCACTACTCCCTCCTGCTTACCCCAAAAGGGCGAACATAACTCTTACAAGAGGCCTGGCTATGTGTTTTGAGATGGACAGACAAAGACATAGGGAGTCCCCACTTTTGGAGCAATCTCAGACTAATGTTGGAAAAGGATGCTACATCCCAGTTGGTAACTAAAGTTTGTTCTGTCTATACTGTATACACCTTAAAATATATAAGTATATTACTAGAACTATGTTACTCAGCAAGCATCACAACCTCTCATGCATGGCCATGTATAATGTCGGCACTAAAAGCTTGCTACATAAGCATATGGGACTATACATTTTCTTAATGGAAGACATTGGTGATTTTGTTGTTATTTGAACAACTTGTCACTTGTTTACAATATACATATTTATATCAAAACCATCATAGGTAAATGGGAGAGGGAGGGAAAACATATTGCACAAATCCCGTATCCAGGGTGGACCATATGGACCTTGGACTTTAGACTAGTTCTCTCATTGTTAACAAGTATAACAGGTGCAAAAACTCAATCACCCACTATTTTTCCTTGACCGTTCGATTCAGTTCCCTATGTCATTTTTAATCAAACTGAATTATGTGGATTTATCCAGGATATGGATCATATACCTCTATGAACAAAACGCCATCTTGGCCAGAATACCTTTCCTGATGCATGCATGAGGTGGACACAATGTTTTAACTGAATGAATGGGGTGTCTACAAAATACCCTCAAAGATCAAGTTTAAAATATATACCATGATTCTAAGATTGTCCACCATCACCATTTGAAGAAGCACACGTCATCTCTGCTATAATGCAAACCTCAACTTCAAGAAGGATGGGGCCTTACAGATGATTGTCAGTGAGGTAGTGATTTACGTCTTGTTTTATGTCCACCATCTACTTATTCCTTTGCCACATTTTGTGAGCAATCCACAAATAAATTAAAATAAATCTAATTCAAGACAGATACCAGAAAGCTAATTTCTTAATTCCAATCTGCTACTAAAACTCCCACTGGTGTTACAATTAATTGTATAGACTAAAAGCTACATGTTGGTCCCTCCAGCACTGTGTTTAGAGAAGGTGGGGCAGCTGGAAGGGCATATTTGGTTTCATGGATATGTAGTGACCAGCAGTGATCACCACCATTTTTCGCAGCCCAGCACTTGACCTTGGGTGTTTCATCTTTCAACTTGTTCACTGCAGACCTTGCATCTCTGTTGGTCCTCTTGAGTATGCATCCAGATCTTGCATCTCTGTTGGTCCTCTTGGGTATGCATCCTTTTTCAAAAGTAGAGCAACACATCTGTCTGAGGGCAGCAGAGGACTGGAGATGGAAGCTTGAGCTGTGGATAAAAATAGCTGTATGAGCTTTGAGCCAAATTAAATCCTCAGTGTGAACATGACTTCGTTTTAAATCAAGAAATCTGTCTTTTACTTACCCTCTTGAATATGTTAATGTTGGTCATGATATTTATGAAATGTGGGATGACTGAAATAGTTTTACCGTGAAGTGAAAAACAAGGCAACAGGGTTCTGAAAATGAAAACATTTGGGTGTGAGAAAAGTCCATTGCATCTTGCGCCAAAAGCAGCAATACACACACAAATATACAGCCTAATGTAGGCTAATTAAAAGTCGCGCAATCGTGTAAGATATCCTACAGAGACCTAGATTTCATGATAAGGCAAATGACAACGACTGACTGGTGACATTTGTAACTAAATGGACTGCAACAGCAAAAAGAACTTACCCACCAACGACCTAGGAACATATTTTCTACAACACGGCTCAAATCAGAACATATTCCATGGATATTAGCCAGGTTTTGCTTTAAATTAGCACACCCTCTAATAGCTGTTATAGCTGATCTATGATATTCAATTGGCACAGTGGTAAACAAAGGATTACATGAAGCCGATGGTTACAATATAACAACGTAGACAATACATACCGCTACAATTACAACGCGCAGACACGGTGTTGCTGGATCATAGGGACATGTTTGCTCGGTTTCTCTGTACAGGGTAGGCAGTCCTCACGGGCCAGGTTCTTTTCGCCCGGCCCGTGAGGGCTGCAACTACGCCATTACTCTCCCGTTATGCTACACCGCTCGTCCTTCCGCTCGAACACATGTCATTTTCGCTGTTCGTATAACTGAGGCGTATTGCGCCACAGACACATCAGTCAATATCAAAGACCCGCCCTCAACCGACCCTCCCACCCAGGACAGTGAAGTCAGAGCTAGATTTTCTCTGATCAAGTGAGGAAGCTCACCAGACTAGATGGAGCAAACCCTAGGCAAAATGTTATACAAAGTGATTTTTTAGAATGTTTTGCCATGGTAAGTGTAGCCTAGTACGTGGCATTAGGTGCGGGCATCTCACCCTGACTGCCTAAATATTCTTAATGTATGAGGTCTGTAGTGTAAGATACTCTTTTGCCTTCGAAAGAGAACTGCAAATGAAAACATTTTACATAGCCTACTGGCCAACATGCAACAAAAAGGCATTCCTAGAAAGAACATCCTGAATTGGACTCAGAGAGCACAGACCTCCTCCAAGGCCATATACAGTAGCTCTGGTGTATGCAAGTCAAGCAAACTCAAGCCTAACAGTGAGTAATTGGCTTACACTAATGGGACAATAAGCATTAATTATCATAGAATGTACATCACCTTTAGGCAATGGTATGAAAATTCATCATTGGTGCATTAATCACATCATAAGAACACATTATTTCATGAACTAAAAAGGCACTGTTTTAGGCGAGACTGTCCATTAAGAAATGAATTTCACTGGGGGACAAACCAGAGGTGAATGCCAAATGGCACAACAGTTGTGAAAGCAACACTACATTGCTACAGTTGGCCCGTGAGTCGGATTTGCTCCAAAATGTTATGGGTTTGTTCTTGGACCATGCCACACCTTTCCACCAACTTTCATAGAAATCGGGCCTGAAATGTAGTTTTTGTGTAATCCTGAACCTGATAAATGGACAGACAAACCACAGTGAAAACATGACCTTCTGGTGGGGTGATGAAGAAAACAAAGAAGCCACAAGAGGGCATGATATCCTCACTTCAAGATCCCTCAGCAGAGCAGAGCTCGGGACAATCATCCAGTTGCCATGAACCAGTTGCTCATGAGATCTTACAGAATAAAGTAGGAGGTTTAAGATAAAATGGTGATGTGATCAGGAGAGGGATTGTAATGCTCAATATTATCTGATAAATGACAATGAATAATATATTGTGGTACATTACCACATTAAAATACTGAGTCATTAAAATTTAAATAATGAAATAATGTGAAAGGTTAATTATACAGTTACTGATAACATTTCCTCCATACAATTAGCCTAGCCCCACCCACCTAGTAGATCTTCTTTCAGGGAGATCTTGTCTGGAACACCATAGTTAATAACCATTTCCCTCAGACAGGGAAATGGTCAAGAAAAATGTCAGGCCAATCAGCAACAAGAGGGGGAGACAAAACCTAAACTTATTGTGACAAACAGAGGCAGTAACACCTGCAAACGTCAAAAACTGCAGTTGGAAAAATGCAGATTTATTTACAGCAAAGGCCCACATACATCGTTTCCTGACTGTTTACGCTGTTTATTGTCAGTTTGTAAAGTTTAGGCGAAGTAGGAAGTAACGTTAGGAATCTCTGATCAACGTGATTGGTAAGGCTGGACCAATGGTTTCAAAGTTAGTGCCCGTCGCAACGTAAGTGTTTCCCAATCGAGAGTCACCAGACTCTATTCACTTTGTGAATGAGTTTGGATTTTCCAGGCTACCATTCAATAGCATGACACTCCAAACAAGTATGGCACTTGTACTTTATTTTAATCAAAAACATTACACCATTCATCTGTGATATCCTCACAATTAAGAGTAGATTTCTTTACATTTTCCCATTTGTGTATGATTGGTAAATCACAATTGATTCATAAAATTAATTTAAAATACTTTTCAAACCCTTTCAGCATCAATGCAAAGCTCCTGATAATTTAAAATATGTCTTGGTGATTTCTTAAAAGAGGCTGACACAATTCATAAATGTAACTTCAAAAGTTACATTTTCCATTTGACCTCATCCACAATACATAGAGGACAACTTCCAGCAACTCAAACTTGGTCACAGCCCATTGTTAAAGTACCTGGATCTAGTTCAACTACTGTATTAATATATATTTATAAAAACAGTGTATATATTTTTTTTTTTCACAAACAAGGTATTTGATCTCAACTGAAAATGTAATCTAGAATTTTCATCTACTGCTGACAGATAAGAGTCACTTCTCCGGGATGAGGTGGTACTGACCTTGATCCCTGCACTTTGCCATCGTGGACTACACCTGGCCACGGTCAAACCATTTCACCTACAGTGCAGTGAGTTGAATACTCTGTAGTGAGTCAAAGCGTCTGGCAGTGAAGCAAACCTGCTTAAAGGAACTTGATAACCACAGCCATTTGGCTCTGAGTGAAACCATGTGATCAAGGAAAAGCATGGAGTGGTAGCATGGCACTTCTTTGGACTCAAATAATATTGTACATAAATTCGGGACACAAAATTGAAGTTGGACCATGGCATTTTTAGTTTTTTTTTTCCATTTCAAACTGATGGGCCCTTCATTTAAAATCTAAAATCTACAGACCTCAGAATGAACCAGGAGTCCCTGGAATGCTCTGACCAGAGAACGCTGGAGGAAGGAGGGTTACTGTAGATGCGTACAAAACCTGGCAATGACACACTTGCTGAAATGTCCACTGTTTTTATGCCATCTGATGCCTTCTCTACCGTTTAAAGTCACTTGGCAAAAGGAAAGGAAGCTATACCAGCCTTGCAGCATGTATGCAAAAAAAACAATGAAATGTAAAGAATGATCACAAATGCAATTTAAGCCATTATAACAGAAGTGGCAAAAAGAAAACTAGCTCGATGAACAGATATCTGGAGTGATAACTCAAGAAATATCTGACTGGGACACAAATCAGCTCTGCAAAAGTAATGCTGTTCCCTGACTGTTAATAAATAACTCCTCTCCTCTAGCTGAATAGGTTTGGCCTTAAAAGACAGACAAGACAACGTTCTGCCTGCACAACATCTGCCACAGTGATAATACACATACAAGCCTTTAAGGTATTTCTGTTTCACTGAAAAACGGAGTCGATGTACGGTAATTTTCCACTGCTAGGACTGCTTACATAATCACCAATGACCGACAGGGAGATCATCTACAATAAATAAGGGTTCACACACGGGGGTTGAAGGCGAGGCAAGGGATAACCATGGCGTTGGTAAGAAGTAAAATTCCAAGGCACGCGAGTATTCCCTTTGTTTCACACACAGCAGTGCAAGGCAGACAGTCTGAAGAACTGAGAACTAGCTACCAGACGCTCAGAAAGCATGTGCTGCAGGGCTTAGGCGGCCCGGCGTACTGAGATGAAGGGGTGGGAAGGGGAGTTGGGTGTTGCTTCTTGAACTGGCATGGGTGACATCCGATCCAGTCAACAGCGCCGTCTCTTAGTGCAAGAATCGGATGCTCATCTTCTGCTCCACGTCAACCTTCTCCAACACCTGGGAGGAGGTCAGGGACATCATCAGTGAGGTTATCGGTCACGGTCACAGGAAAGACATGGCTGAGCCAAAAGCCAGACAAACATAACGGGTGTGGGTGTATGGGTGCCAAAGTGGAAATGTGCTTTGGCCCACCTTGATGAACTCGCTGAAGGAGATGCACATGTCTCCGTTGGTGTCCGCTTCCTGGATGGTTCTATCAGCGATACTGCCCAGCTGCTCATCTGAAATGTTCACGCCCACCATCATTCTAAGGACCTGCAAAAGATGCAAAAGCATAAACACAAGAGTTACTGACAGCGGAGACTTCCCACTCTGTCTATGCTATGACAATAACCCTAGTATTATGACTAAATACATTCACAGCAAACACTTTAGCCTTGCGGGTGGATATGGAAGCCCTCCACAGAGGTTTGCCATGAGGCGCTGAACAGGGTTTACCACAGCAGATAGCTGAGGATGGCAAATAAAGCCTGGCAGACAGTTAATCCTCTGTCCCCAGACTGCCAGCTAAGGGTAAATACATGATAAGATGTGTCACTGTCCCAGCTGAGCCACCTTCACCACAGCTGCCAACTCCAAAAGTCGTTGCACGGGACAAGAGGTGAGGAGTGGTGACACAAATACAGAGTGAACTATTTGTGACAGAGTGACATCATGCCAGGTCTGCTTGTAATGATGAGTCATCAACTATTAACTACTCACTATTCCCATGAGAAGAAATGTACCAAAATCAAGTACACCCAGAACTAGACTGCATTTCCGGCGGGAACTGCGAAAGTGTGCTTGCCCTGGTCCGGTCACCAACGTGAGCAGACAGTGGCATACGCTATGCTGAACCTGGCTTGATCCAGGCATTGTAACAGTGCCTTTCAGTGTTGGAGCAGTGGCAATATCTCAAAAGCTCTAGGAGAGGGCTATTCAACTATTGGCTTGCGGGTTGAATGCGGTTCGTTGGATTTTACCTTTGGTTCGTTGGATCATACCTTAGCTTCTATGACTGAGATCAAATCAATAAAATAAAATGACAGCAGTGATTGGCTGCAAAAATAAATAATGTCACGCGTCTTGCGCCTCTCAAACTGGGCTATCAGGTAACCTACAGAGGAATTGAAATTATGTTTGTCAGGATACTTTTTAACTGATTTATTTTAAAAAATATGAGCTATGAGTGTGAATGTTATCTATTCCATCCCACAAATTATGTTTTACTGGTTTATTTGACAAATAATCTATATAGATTTGCTCTATAAAGACCTTATGTCTGTTGGGGATTGCGAGCCTGGGGTTGTTTTGAGAGCCTATTGATGTAGCCTCTCTTAGATGTATCTCAGAATAAAGGAATACTTCATATTACTCTAAACCACCATCTGTAAATCAACTGTATACTACTGTCTACATTGCACTATATTTTTTGACCTGTCTCTGTATTTTTCATCACCTTTCTATACTGTGCCTCACATTACAACACAGCTCAGATCTTTGGTTGCTATGAAGGCCAATCGTTCTAAATGGATGGTTGCTATGGCCAAAGGCCAGTTCTATCTCTGCCGTTGTCAAGCGGGCATATGTAGAATTCTGATTAACCTTATCTTATTTGAAACATCTCTATTTTACTTAGCCCACTTCCATACAGTGGGTCCCATTAAGAAGTGGCCACTTCATTCGCGCTTACCGTGATTCACACAGCAGCATTATTAAATTAATCTGTCACCATATGCCTATGCCTATGTTTGCAAAGAAAACATTTGAATTTGATTCACATGAAACGTTACATTTAATGTACATGTTGACAATGAGTAGGCTAGTTGTGGTGTATCCCTTAGTTATGCCTACAATGCAAGTTCCCTCGCGATTGGAAGCTCCTGTAGACAATAGTAGACGCATTTCAAAACATTGCGTTAGGAGTCCTCGCCACTTCTTTTAAGCGGTCACAGACTTAGGTGCTACTTTTAGGGCTAAAGTGCTTCGTGAATTACTGTTAGTAAAAAAAATAGCAGTCCTAAAGTTACAAGTGACGAAGTTACGAGTGCAAGCATCTCATATCAAATGACCATGGCATTACGCTAAACAACATAAATCCCAATTAGCAACATACATCTCCTCCCTATAGCTAGCCACACAAGAAATTAATGATACTAAATCTCTTCTTAGCATGCTTCTCTGTTTAGCATTCTAATAACAGAAGGGGCACATTTATGTTGACCACTACAACATGACTCATTATGTCTGTAACGTTAACTGTATAAAACACTTACTTTCATAAAGGACGCACATCATCCAGCACATACACATGGAAACCGATATTTTAGGTTCTTGGCCACAAACTCAAAACGTGTCTCTCTGAAGCCCTGTTCTAGAATCTTTGCTCTGAAAGCTGCGTTGCTAGGCAACATCAAATAAATTAAATGAGAGTCTTTTCAAGGTATTAAAAGTGTACGTGTGATTACGAATGGATGTGTGTGGTTTGAAATTAGAATAAAACAAGAAATAACATTTCCAATAATTTCCCATGATAAATTACATAATATTAGCACCTTCCTTACTTGTGAAGCTCACACCGTATTTAGTGAAATGTAATACAACATTGCCACCTAGCGTTCAGATGTATTTAACATTAAAGTGACATTTCCTGCTTATTGTTTAGTCAACTCCATGCTTTTAGGAAAACAATCTTTTTATCATAGTTCCCTCTTCAATGAGCGATTACCAGCTCGTTTTTGTAACAGAGATAGCTGTTTATTGTCCCTAGGTTTACAAAAACACCTATTCATATTAATACGTATGGAGTGCTGCCGACCACTGTTCATTACATGGCCCAGAATGCCTTGCATGTCTTTACAACAAAACAACACAGTACAACCTAAATGCCCGTAAACATATGAATTTGCTTGCATACTTGTAACATTTTTAATAATACTCTCCCATCATGATATTTAACAATAATGAAAAATTTATTTTGAATACCGTCAATGTGAAAATAACTGTACTACGTCAGCAATAAATAGCTAATGTTCTCCTAACCATTTCAGTTCGTAAGTCCATACTATCCCATGGCTGAGCAAAGATTTCATGATTGGGCAAGGCTGCCCAGAGACATTGTGACTGCCCAGAGACATTGTGCATACTTGGAAGGCATTGTGATGGAAGTACAACTGTGAATGTGAAAGGTGATAGTTACCAAATACGGGTGGGTAGTTTGCCAAATGCTGGAATCTTTTGGAATGTTTTCTTTTTTTTTTAGCTTATGCACCCTCAAATTGGAGTCCCGAGTTCAAATACAAAATCTGGTATCGATATGTGACAGTGTTCCTGAGATATGGGCGACTTCCTGTTTCGAGCTTCACGCCCGATTTCGTTTGGCTGTGACGGGCAAACGCTTTCGAAAATCAAAAATCCTTCTAGTAACTTTTGTGAGGCTTGGTCCAAGGATCATGTACATCAAGTTTCGTGAAGTTCGGACCAAATTTGTGACCTGTGAAAATTTAGTTTCGCTTTCTATTTAATCCAATATGGCGGACAAATGACACGCCCACTTTACGTCATCTTCTCGAGCAAGTTGCACCGGTACTGCCCGGACGTTTTAAAGTTGGAACGGTGTCTCTGTCTCAAAGGGCCTAGGTGCTAGAGCTGACAAAAAATTAGGGAGACGGGAATAATAAAACTTAAGAAGAACAATAAGTGTGCTGCTTTCAGCAAGCACACATAATTACAAATCGACGGCTTGGTCTCAGGTGACCTGGCAGGTGTGAGGTCTTTGTTCCGAAAACAAAAGCCTCACTCTTTCCCACATCCTTGATGGATGGATTTAGACCTGGATTGCCAATTCTGCTTAGTATAAGAAGGAAATACTCTCACCTGTAAGAGCTCATCTCTGGAGATTTTGTCATCTCGGTCCAGATCATACAACCGGAAAGCAACTGCAATAGGGGGAGAGAGAGAGAGAGTGCAAGAGCGAGAAGGAAAGAGAAAGATTAGAAAGAGCACATTAGGCAAGTAGTCAGTGTGGTTTGTTTTGAAACTTAAGACAAAGGACGAATTTGACAGCGGTCCTCGTGAAGAGGGGACATGGATGCTGCAAGAGGTGAGAATCCCAGAGATGTTAAGCACAATCTAATGAAATAAACCAGTTCGCCAGGTAATACCAGTGAGTCTGTGTGGGTAGAGAGGTACTGGACAGGAGCAGGTTTTGGTGTGACACAAATGCAAAACTCACAGAGCAGCTTATTGCTCCTGCTGTTGAGGGGCTCTCCAGCGTCCGGGTCCTTGTTCTTCTCGTTGTCCTCCACGGGCCGGAAGTGAGCCAGCGTGCGCATGAAGCCGCGGAAGTTCACCTGGTCCTCGCTGAGGGACAAACAGAGCAATGACAATGACCATCGCTGCCTCTCAATAACAGCCACTCGCTCTGAAAACATCAATGTGCGTCTTCACAGCAGACATAAACAGTGATTTGTGTGACGCATCTAATGCATTTTCAGACAGCTGTTTATCTCCCCTTGCTCTCTTCAGATCAAGAGGCAGACCTGGCAGACTCCCTTGTCAAGTGCCGTGTGCACCTCCATAGGGAAAACCTCATCCATCTGAGAGATTCTCCTCATCAGCAATGACTCATGCTTCAGCCAGACCGGCCAAGGACAGAACTGGAACCACGCTCACATTTCAGTATCGCCAAGCAAACAACAAATCTCTTCCGTTTGGGCCTGAGGCGCACATGCATCTCTTAAGCTGTGCTCAGCTGGAACCTGAGCGTTTGGAAAAGTACACGGTTGCATGCTCAAATTAGAGACGCGACCACTGTCAGCACGCGCCTTGATTTAAGCAGCGGATGAAGAGGCAAGGACAACGTGGTTTACGGCTCGGGGTCTGCCAAGATAGGCTGTCAACCCTACTTGAAGTGCAGCTGACAGTGAGACTGATGACATGCAGACATACAGCTGTGCCAATTTCACCTTGAGGTGGTTTATGTTTTTGTGTGTGTGTTTGTGTGTGTATGGTTTGCTGTTATTTGGCACTGCTACAGAAATCCATACTCTAAATTAAGGTTCCTCCAAACCAAACAAAACAACAAGAGGGAGAACCGCGTAAACACCATAAACCATTAGACGCAATGGCTACAATTAACCCGCCTACAGGCCGGATTTTTCTGGGAGAGTAATGATACGCTTGAGGGCACGTCGTCTCGAAATGTATTGGGCTTCAAAGACGACACAGCCAGGACGGTCAAAAACTAATAAACAAAACGCCCAAATGGAACAAGCCACAGACCTCCGGGCCTCAGTTCCGTAAGGCTACGGAGTGAGGCCTTTTTCCAGGGTATTCTAAGTTCAGCAGAAAGTGAACAGCTAAATCCTCAGTATTTCCAATGGCATTGAGAACTATCATGTGGTTGTCTAAGGCAACTCATTGGGTCAACACTTCATCTTGTTATTTCTGCAGACCTCTTCATATCTTCATAGTTGCAGTGTTATTCATGACAATCAAACTACTACACTTTAAATGTAACCACACTTTTCTCTATAGATGACGAGATCTGGGCCTCTATGGAAACCTTTGAACACTCACCCCTCTGGAAAGAAGGCATTGATTATGCGGTCACCTAGAGGATTAATCGCCAACTCAGGGATCCTTTGGAAGTCTTCGCGGCTGAGGGACAGAAAATGAGAATGTGAGATTTATCAGAGAGTTAGTGGGTGAACATACAAGTCTGTGGCATGTAATCATGTAAAGGTATACGTATTCTTACCGAACCGTTTAGGTACAAGACGTTATGTTCAATACAGATGTGTACTGAATATACTGAATGCAGTCAAGCAGGCTTTTGTGCATGTGGATCATGTTTCAAATTCCATGTTTCCCACATACTAAGTGGCAGACCATGTTAGTTTAGTTAATTACCCGCAAAAAACATGACACCTTTTCAGAATACTATTCCTGCATATATGTGTTGAGCATCAGATATATTATAAATGAATATTAGGCTAGCAGTACTTACATGCTAACTGTATCAAAATGTAACCAAACCGTGACTTCAACACTAAGGTATGTACCAAATCGTAATTTTTGTGTACTGTTACATCCCTACGCGTTTTAACCAGTTACCCCTGACTAGGGAACAGAAACAAAGAAGGAACCCAGCTCCTGAGACAATGTTGTGGCAACTAATGAATGATTACGCTGAGTCACTCTGGCATGAATATCAAACACGCCACACAAGAGCTGCACCATGTTCCCTTGAATAGCACTTCCTCTTTAGTGACGGTAGTGGCACCAGCTCAATGTTTAACATAGAAACACTAGAGGGGACAGTGAGATCTCAGGTGTTTCAAAGGAAATATCTTCCTGTTGTGACTCAAAACAAACTTATCCTGATCTGTTTGTCCCGTAGACTGCCATGCCCATAATATAAACATCAATACATCAAGCATCATGCAGAAACTGAATATTCCTTCACTGCTCTGTACACTAACGGTCTTAATAATGTTTCAAGTCAGGTTCTTTCTAGGCCAACAGAGATTAATATCCACGGACAAAAAAATGTATATGTATGTAATGTAATGTAATATAAAGTCCATAACACTAATAGTCTAACTAGATGGGTCACTAATAGTCTAACTAGATGGGTCTATCCCTCTAGTTATGCTCTGATGAATGTTCACAAGATGATCAAAGGGTTTAAACAGTGCTTAAAATGCTATAACCAACTCAAACAAAACTTTGGACTTTGGACAAATGAACATACAAGACAATGGTTAAATTCATATAAACAAACTTGATGCTTCCAACTTGACATCACTCAAGTTCCCTAAACACTGGATCTCAACTGAATAGAGGTTTTGTTTGGGCAATTCAGTCACACAAGTCACGCTATTACATATCTGCATCCATCAAAGCACAAGACAATCCCCTAGATTAAGGTTTCAACCTCAGAAAACAGTCTGACAAAGAAACGTTAGGCACTGTATTCATTTCCAAATTAACTCATTGAATGCCAAGCTGTTTTCGGGAGCTTTGTCCTAGAGTGCCAGCAATCTAGACCATTGTTGATGATTTTTGTACAGCCACAGCATATTCTGTGTTATAGCTATGAACACATACAATGGCACGTTTAAAAGGTGAGACTTTAAGCTCTCGGTGGGTGCAAACCGTGTATTTCTACACGCCTCTGTTCCTGAGAAATCCCAAGCTAAACAGTGGCTAGTTTTCATCAAAATCGCAGTTTTTTTCTAGAAATGGAGATATAACGTCTTTCATGAAGTGTTGCCTGTTACTTACTTGTGTAAACCTTCCGCGAAGTGATCAGCGAGACCTGGCGAGACTGCTACCTAGTGATAGACCCACGAAAATGGCCTGGTTTTGACCTGATGTGCATGCGTCACTGATTCGACCCAAAGCGGCAACCGAGTTATGATAAAATGTCCAGATAAAATGTCCAGATTGTGCGTTTTCATGAGTTTTAGATCGTCATATATTTCATTTCCATTAATCACAGAGTTCCCAAAATCACATATAAGGTGTGTTAGAGTGTCTAGTTTCGTAATAAAAAAAAAGAAGCTAAAAACTTAATATTACGTTTTTGGCACTCAACGCATGGTAAGGAAAAACGTAATATTACGTTTTTGGCACTCAATGAGTTAAACATAGGCAGGAGAGCATGCTGGCATTTCTAGTGCCTAACCTTTTACACTCCTAGCAAGTAAAGCAGAAACATGCCACACGTCTACAGTTTCTATGGCTGACAGCAGCTCACAGGAGTCAGGTTTGACATGTAAAACATTGACACCAAATTGTTCCTTTGGAGCCAGACTGGGTAATAATGAACAAAAGTATGACAAATAGGCTACAAATGTCCAGGCAGGCTAAATGTGGCACAAGAACTTACTCTACTCGGACAACCTCAGGAAGCTCACACTCCAGCTGAAACTACCCTCTTCATCTACCATTACCAAAAGCTAGTGCAAACTCCACTGTTCATGCTCAGCTAGTTCTTATTTCAAACTGGCCACCATATTGTTGCACAACCCTGAATGTAAGCCTACACTTAGATAGAGAAGCATGACTATACGAGTTCATGGGACACTATTTCACAGAGTTGAGTCATATGGCTTCATCCATATGTCAGACATTCTGTTTCTGTAAGGCATTTCGGAGTGTAACTGTCAAGGTCACAGACACTTGGTAAAGAGGTAGTGAGTGTGTGATATGTAAGGTGTAATTGAGGAAGGGGATTGTCGGTAGTTCAAGGTTTTCTCATGTGTCTGCTTGATGACAGGGCAAGAAGTTCAGTGTTGTGGGTGAATGCAGGGGGATGCATAGCATACCTGAGCGCTCCATTTTCTCCTTTATCTAGGCTGTGGAATCGGCTATAGAGACGTGTGATCTGACTATGGGAGACTGTAAAAGAAAGAAGAGGTATAGAGAAAGAGATTATTTGGATGAAGCAGAGTTTTCCCATTGCAATTAAGTTTCAAGATGAAAGGTGATTTCAAAATGCTACATGGGATGAAATTGTAAGGTAAGGGTAAGATGAACTGCCTTCCCTCAAGGGTCTGAACGGGGAGGGGTCAGAATAGTTAATTCTCAGCCATGGAATTTCAACAGGTTAGTCCGGTCCCCGAGGTGGAAATTTGACCAGGGAGATCAGAAAACTCACTTGTTCTTGCTCTTCCACCTCATCACTCTAACACTGTCAAAGCAGTTGATTCAATACATTTCTACATCTCCCTCACACACTCTCCTAGGGAAATGAGTTACAGCACAATCACAACATTTGATGAAACATTGAGGATAACAGACTTGAGTTGAGAGTGCATGTCAATGTTGGGCACTTAGTGATAGGGCAGTTTAACATCAGAAGAAAACAATGAAAGGATTGACAAGGCCCCTAGACCCTAGAACTATAACATTATCCATCGTTCAAACTAGACAGACCATAGGGGAAGTTGTTTGTCAGTCAGTGGCCATAGGAAAAGCTAAGACTGATGCCACAACACTAACGTCACCACAACTGATGGCTGGAGAGGCATTTATTTTTAACATGCTGAGGAAGTGTAGTTTTCAGTCGTTCAAAGCTTTTCTACCGCAAGTCCAGGGCACTGACCTTCAGCCTCAAATCAACTCTCATCGAAGCCCATTACATTACTGTGAGCCTTAGTATGACTGTATTGCAAGGGCCTCCTTACACCAAACAACTTTGACCAGATTTGGGAAAGAGTCTTGTAAGATTGTGGTCTTTTGAGTAAAGTTTGAATGAGGGGCAATAGTTAAAAGACTCCAACCTTTCAAGAATCCTTCCCAAATCTTCTCAGAGATGTTTGGTGTAAGGAGGCCATAAAAGCTAAAGCTACGGGGATTGCCATGTCTGAAGCCTCCAACTACAGGACCAGCCGTTCTCGAGCAACACAACTGATAACAAACAGTCCTGAGGCACAAAACACGGTACGATCAGTATCCCCTACATATAATTTGCATAATGTTTCAGTCTGTTGACCACATGAACGCTATCTTAGTAGTGCCATTCTTTAATCAATCCATGTAAGAACATCCAAATGACCATGTTCGAGGTAAATGCACTCTGATTTTGACACCACTTAACGTTAACAGTTACTGAATATGCTTACTGCGAGGGTAACTTTGATCATAAATAGGGTCATATGATAAAGGTAACGTAACATTGGTCTCAATGTGTAACTGTTAATGCTGCGCAGTTATCAGTTGCTTTTGTTAACAGCAATGTTGCTGCGGGTGAGATAGCCGACGATATCTGGCCATTTAGCAAACGTTAGCTGGCTAACTCACCTTCACTCACACCTAAAAGTTACGTTTAACGTCACTGTTTGAGATGACAAACGTGCACTGCTTTACGTATTATTCGCATTAACGTTAAATATGTTCCATGAACTCAAAGACAACGAACCGAGCACCATATTTGCTTCAGATTCACTGTATAGCATTCCCTAACTAGCTGCTGGAAATCCTTGCGCAACATCGAGAGAAATGACTGACTAGCTAACTTGTCAGCTAGCATCCAGCTAACATACATGATCAATGGTTGCAAACACATAACGTCTAACGTTACACAGAAACAGGGACTTACATCCAGTCTCCTTTTTGATTTCTTCGATGTCCTCCTCTCTGAGTAATGACGACGCTCTGGACCCCATATTAACAAATCTATGGTATGATGAGCCGAGTTTGGCTGGACAGCTAGCTAGCTACTTTGGTTTAACGTTAACGTCAGGCTTCTCTGTCTGTAGCTCAAAGACAACGCTCTGGGCTTAGAATGTTTCTAGGAGAGATAAGTTAGCCTTCTCTGTGTAGCTGACTAGGTGTCACGAAGTCAGGTAGTCGTTGCTGGCCACAAGTAGCCTAGCGTTACAGTCAAAATACAACTCTGCCCAGTGTCCCCAGCTAGTAAGACTATCTTCAGAGTAGTTGTCTCAGCCACCCAGCGCTTTGCTGATTGCCGAAACCTCTGCCGAAACTTCCTAGCACTAGGTGAGAGGCGTAGGCTATGCGTCATGAACCATCGTCACGACGGACTGACAAACCTGGCTCTCATTGGCTGTGAATGAGAGATGTCAGTGGCAAATAGAGCTGCACAGTCCCGCCCACAGCCGATGCCGGATGTAAAAATTCAATGCAATTTCTCCATTGACAATTGCGGTATAAGCCATAAAAACTTAACTGCACGTGGTAGACTTAAAACCAGCTACGGCTGTACTACGCGATTGTATGCTCCTGTAGACACCAAGAGTTCATGGGGCACTAACCTTGTTTTGAGATAAATGCCTTTTATTCGCGATCTCTTGGATAGTCAGCACACATACGTCTCCAAGACGTCTGGAAAAGATCTGAACAGCTTAATTACATCGCGTTCCATTTAGAACGTCTTATTTTAATCTTACAAACAGCGGCGGCATCTCACTGTCAGTGTGTGTAATAGTTCTACATCTTCTGGAGATCTTAATGTCTTAAATATGATCGCGTTCCATTTAGAACGTCTTATTTTGATCTTACAAATGTCGGCGCTGCACCGTCAAGATGCATTTTAGTTCTACATCTGCTGGAAATCTGTATGTCTAAAATACGCTTTATTCCAGTATAGCCTACGTCATCTGCTAGGTTTAGAAATATTATGTGCTGGCTGATCATCATCTTACCTTCAAAAGACTGTCATTTGACATCACAGCAGCACTTCGCACATAGCTAACGATTTGATTTAACACATCCTAGCAAGTCTGAATGGATATAAGCAAGCACACATCCTGAATGCTATACCAGTTTAACATGGCAAATTCAATTGTGTAGGCTATAGCATTTTAATAGTATAGTGATTTTAATTCTTACAAAACAGCCAATATCACCATACAATCAAACTAAATTTCGAGAGTTTTAGTGGTTCCTACCATTTTGTATAGTTGTTTGTAAGTGTATGCAAGTAGCCTAAAGGTCATGGTTTTTCATAGATGCTTTTGACAATATTTACAGAGCAAACCAATAACACATTGTATTACTTTACAGCAACATTACTACACATTTATCACAAACATTTGTTAAACACTGCTTGACATCTTATGGTGCACTGAGACATGCTGTAATTCCAAAACTACTTTCACTTTTCACTTATGAAAACAAAATAATAGACAAATAAACATACCATTTAAACAAGCTCAACATTAATCTGGGGAGTTTAAGGACAAATTCTTACGAATTTGTAAAATGACAATGATTTTGATCAGCATGGCCATGTGAACATTCTTATTGCAGTAGTAAATGGGGGGGGGGGGGTGTACATACATGATCAATGTATCTAACAAACACATAATCAGTAAATCAATCTACAGTACAGTTGCTCGTCAAGCAATAATTGGTGGCTCGCATGGTAGCTTTGGCAAGATTTCGCCAAATTTGGTTTTACTCATTTTGAGTAGGCCTAAACCTGCCTAAACTGTTCGCCAAAGGCCATCATCTCTGACCCCAGCTTGATAAAAACAAAAGTAGGCTCTGATTTAGCCTAGTCTACTGTATGACTTCAACAAGGTGATCTTAAGTTTCGTTCCGCTTACAGTCTCTCACTGCCACTGCAACGCCTTTGAATGCAATCCGCTGCCCTGTTTACAAATGCTACAGCAGACTTAAACTGCCACCTTGTGGCGATAAGTTTTAATATATTTCACGCAGGTGCATGACTCACGGAAAGCACGAATGAAGTGGCCACTTCTAAATGGGACCCACTGTATGTGGTAACAGTCACTACATTTTTTCAAATGTGATTTATAAACATACAATACTGCACTACAAAAACACAAACATCTAAATTATACTTCCCCCTTCACCCAAATACAGTAATGAAGGTGAAAGGAAGTTATTAAGCCTTAATGGTGCCTCCTAAAGAGGGTATTGTCAAACATGCTACTACTAATACTAAAAATACAGCATGAAGAAAGTCAAGGACATGCATGCCAGCTTCCACTTATCCCAGTATTAAAGTAAATCTGGTCTTAAATGAAAATGTATTGGCTGTGTTATTTCTTTTTTGTGGGATGTCCAATTTATATGCAGAAACGCACATTTGCAAATGTGACTTAGTATGTTGTCGTAAAAGTGTCTCTCCTTTTGATTTTGCACTGCCAATGTGGCTCTTGTGAAAAAAAATAGTGAGGATCACTGCTCTAGCCAGTGTTTTCTAAGCCTGGATGATTACCACAAACAGCTCTTTTTAGGGCTGGTTAAGGCCTCTAAGACACTTTTCAGGTTTGTCCAGGCAACACAAACTCACATATAATGTTTCTGAGGATTGCAACTCATGTAGAGAACACAAATAGAGGACTGGCACTACACCATCTAGGTACCTACATGAAAGGGTAGAGCACTACCACATTTAAGATGCATTGTCTGATGGGCATAACAGAAAATTAGTATTCCAAGTATGCATCTTGGGGCCCTTCTACAGAGCACTTTTGAAAATATTTTTTCATGATTTATCCTTTCAAAAGCCTTATGGTGGGCTTACACCATACGATTTTCAAGCAATTGCAGTCAGCGACTACATTTCCAAAGACGAAATGAAATCATGGGAGTTTTACATAACATCTTAACACCAGGACCAGTGTCCCCATGTTATTTTCAGAAGTCTATGGAGTGACCAGAGGTAAACCTCTAAAGGTGATTGTGTGCTCCTTTATGTGTGATGCTTCAGCTCTGCACCAATCAATGTTCTTGCTGTGAAGAGATGTCAGCTCTCACAGTGGCACAGGTCTGCCAAGATCGGCACACTTGACTTCCAGCTCGAGTCCTTTCTGTAATGGAGCATAAATAAAAATAATGGAAAGTAACATTTGGCTATCCTAACCACTAAAAAAAACCACACAATTAAGAACACTGAGACATGGTATACCCCCCCCCCCCCCCCCAGGAATTAATATACAAGTGTGATAGATTCAAAAAATTGGATCTACCTCATACGTTTTCAAATAACAATTTGAATGGTCATTCTGTGGAATTACGTAGGACAATGGGAAATCCAGCCAAGCAGTGGAATAAGAAGTTTTAATCCAAAACGTGTTTAAGCTGCTGAAAGTGAACAAGGCATATGAAAGATAAGTATGAAAGCAAAATTCTTACAACAGGGTTGCGCTATTCAGTGGCAGCAACAGCTTCAAATATCCTCTTCCCAGGTTGACCTCCAGTTGATCCTTGTTCCTCCTGAAGGTCAGGAGCACTTCACAGAGTAGTGAGTAGTAGTGTGGTGTGCATCACAAATACTCCTAAAAGGAATCATAAAAGATAATAATTTTAAGGATACAATTTCAAAAGCAGTGTTATGCATGAACCAATTTCATTTTCTATTAACCGTGAATTGAACCTAACACATTCCTAACATAATAACTTCATCTAGCTCAGATAGTTCAGACTCGGAATCAATTTAGGTCCAGCTTGGTAACACATGATAATTGTTTTAGTTGTGATTGAAATAGGTAACACAATATCCACAACAACTGGAGAAGTTAGGGCTGAATTGATTACTCGAGTAACTCAAAATAATTAAATTCTGTATTTTAAACATGAAAATACTTAAGTACTGCACTGTATTGTAGAATAACTGCACTGTGAAAACAGCAGTTTTTTTTGTAAATTAGGTTATTTGGTAGGAAAGGTAGATGCTGCAGATGCACAAATCTACATAAAATAAATAAAGTTACTTTTAAGTGACTAGGGCTAGTTTACAGCTTGACATTTATTGTGCATATTAATCAATTTGCACTTAAAGCAAAATATATTTTACCAAATAAATACATTAAATATTTTGTTACTCAATGAAATAATCACTAGAATACTCAATTCCAAAAAGACTCATAGCTGCAGCCCTAGTTTATTTGAAGAGAGAAACCAGAAGCACTCACAGTCTTTCTTCATTTAAAAAATATGAACTTAATGAGTCAATTGAAAATAACTATGAAGGTTAATTTATGCATTTTCTAATCACATCCAGTGGTGGAGGAAGTACTGAACCTCAGTACTTAAGTAAAAGTACAAATACACAGAGAAATATTTACTTTAGTAAAAGTAAAAGTACCACAATGACAACCCTACTTAAGTAAAAGTAAAAAAGTACCTGCTTTTAAATGTACTTTAAGTATTAAAAGTAAAGTATTTGCATAATGATTTATTCTCTTAATATCTATATTCTAAAAGGAAAAATCAGTATGGGCTGTGGCATTTTAATTAAGCTAGTTTTAGGTTATACTCGACTAGATAGTTTTAAGTTAATGCAATTGTGCTTACCATCTGTGGCCCAGTTTACATTCTGACCTACAATTCTAGAGACTGTAATTCTGGTTATCTACTAGGGTGATCTGCTAAGTAATATCATTCAGCAAAACACGAGAGCCTGAAGTTTAACGGGGTAAACAAGGGAAACGTCGGGTGGATCGTAATGGCAATTATGCTGATTGAACAGAAAAGTTGCTGAGAAAGGTGTCTTTATGATTAAGTTCAGTTTCACTTGCGCAGACGCATAGACATTGAATGAGCACTCACGTTAAGGCTCTGGCATGGTCCTGCGTCACATTTGCGCGTGTCCAAGAATGTGCGTCATTTTTGCCGCGGACGTGAAGCATACCCAATTTCTGCTGTCCTGAATGCGCCGTTAAATTGTTAAGGTTAGCCTGCGCACTACGGATTAACTGTGATACTCTGCCCCACCAACTGGGGGCGGTACGTCGAGCCTGAAAGTAGGACACAACCACCAAAGAAGCCTGAAACGCCTGAAGAAAAGAAGAACTTGGGATGTGCGAGCACTAAACGAAGGAAGAGCTGATGAAGGAAAAAGCACCACGAGTACGTTCGCCTGTCTGCTGGGAAGTTTGATAAGCTGGCCCATCGCATCGCTCCATTTATCATCCACCAGAACACACACAGCACACCTGTTGGTATAGCTGAGAGACTAGCTTAGCCTACTTGCTTATTAGGCTACTTAGCCTGTAGCTAAGTGATTCGGTGCTGCGAGGGCAGCAATATTGGTGCGATACAAAGTAAAGACATTTTTCTGAACACATGCAGCAGTGTCATGGTAAGAAAGAGTTGTGCGTACAGATGTCCTCAATTAAATTTGTATTGAGTCTTCACACCTGCCTCATACCAAAAAGTATGAACCAAAAACCTGTAAATATGACGTGTCAATAAAAGTTTTGAAGTAACTAGTTGTGTTCATAATGTATGTCTCACTGTGATAATGGGTGTATTTAGAGCGAGAGGTAGCCTAGGTTATTCCTTCAATTATTATTATGATAACATTATCCGGTGTTGACAGGCGAGTTTCGAGATTGAGTTCAGCATTGTTCAGGAGTAGGCTAGGTGATAATGATTGCACCTGGGAGAGGTAGGCTACATTCCCTTCATTATTATAATCACTATTGATAACGCATTATATATGGAACAGGCGAGAATGCATCTCGATCAGCAAGTGTTACTGGGTTTCGCCTGAGCGTTGTAGATAGATACCTTTATATGGCTCTGGGTTTCGCGATTTGATTTCAGCATACGCTCATTTTTAAAAGATGCATTTAATCCGAAGTCATGTCAGCTCTCTATGCAGGGAGTAGGGCTGTCACTTTTATTCGAACATGACGTGAAATATCCGTAGTCGAACTATAAATAAACTATTCGGTTTTTAGTGCTGTGTAGCGCATTTCCTGGTGTTGACAGGCGAGTTTCGAGATTTGAGTTCAGCATTGTTCAGGAGTAGGCTAGGTGATAATGATTGCACCTGGGAGAGGTAGGCTACATTCCCTTTATTATTATAATCACTATTGATAACGCATTATATAAGGAACAGGCGAGAATGCATCTCGATCAGCAAGTGTTTGGGTTTCGCCTGAGCGTTGTAGATAGATACCTTTAATTGGCTCTGGGTTTCGCGATTTTATTTCAGCATACGCTCATTTTTAAAAGATGCATTTAATCCGAAGTCATGTCAGCTCTCTATGCAGGGAGTAAGGCTGTCACTGTCTATGATTAGTTTTATTTTATTGTTTACCATCTCATTCAGTGCTATATGATCCAGGGCTCATGACCAAATCAAGCCAATATAATATAGCCAGTAGCCACAATGAGCCCATGCAGCCACCCTGTTTTGACAATCAAAGGTAACGCACAGAACGGCCAGCAGACAGATAATTACGTCCCCAACTCATCGAAAATGTGGTGTCTTTAAATACTTTGGGTTCTACACCATAGATGGTAAAGTGACCGTTAAATATAATGTTAAAGAATGTATCTGTGGATTGTGGCTTTACATCGGTCGAAGTTGACTCCATGTCGTGGTGTCTCACGTAACTCAAAGCCAGGCAAGCTGAGGACAGGCGCTCTGTTCCATCGTCGTTATGGTAACCAAACAAGTCTTCTTCTGTCTAGGTTTGTTTCTACGTTTAAGTGTTGTTCTTCTATGTGGTCCACCTACTGGAGGGGAGTGTTTACAGCAGTTCCGTTTCACACATGCGCAGTCTACGCGTCACTTTGACTCGCGGTCTTAAATTTCGGTCGACTCAAAGACGTGATGCATGCTGTAAAAATGACGCAATTCTCGTCACGCGCTCACCAGTGCCGCGTGCGCGTGACGCAGACGCGGGACCATACTTTAGGCTTTACTCCCCCCCAATTGTAGGCTATGCATCTTTATTTAATCACACACAATTAAGGAATATTTCCTAATCTGGAAAATGTTACGTTTTTTCCGGCCACCGGTTCATTAATAGTCTACCATTCATTTGTGCCGCAAATGATCAGACGAGTGACAGAAGCATGGGCATAGCCTGTAACTTCGCTGATCCGCGGATAGCAATCTCATCGGAGAGGAGGCCCTAACGCTGCAGATAACAGACAGAGAAAGGCACAGAACACAGTTGCATTTACAGTGTAGCTATGGGTCTGGTGAATATAGCCTACCGAATGCAGATGGCTACAAGCTCACGCTTTGCCTGGTCTAGACTAGAAGCTTATGTTTCTAAGAATGCACGAAGGCTCCAGAATCTTTGGTAGCAACCCCCGTAAAACAAACGTGTTTGTCAGAGAGAAAAAAAAAACTGATCATAAAATGTATGAAAAAAAGGAACGATGGTGTTGTAGAAATGTAGCGGAGTAAAAGTACAGATAATTGCTGTAAAATGTAACGAAGTAAAAGTCAAAAGTATGCACTATAAATTTTACTTAAGTAAAGTACAAATACGTGGAAAATTTACTTAAGTACAGTAACGAAGTATTTGTACTTCGTTACATTCCACCACTGATCACATCACAACTTGAAGAGTGATTTCAAATGACATTCACCAAACACAGGAGATAGACAAAGGAGATGCATGAAAAAGGCAAGTCATTTTCCTCACCTCTGGACGAAGATAGATATTTACTGAACAAATGGTTGTAATGCATTTGATGGTATTGCCTTCCATTGCTTAGGTGCTACAGTAGGTCAACCTAACCCACTAAGTTAGCAAAGGCAGAGGTGTAGCCCGTTACAATTCAGCTAAATGATGGGGGAATAAATTGAAGAATTCAGTGCCATGTGAGCACTTCACTTATCAGATTATTTAAAGAAATATTTTTTTTTTTAGCACTTTAAGGCCCTTTTCTGGTTTGTTTTAGATGAACTAGAGTGGTGTACAGTGGGCATACTGTAGTAGGCTACTCAAACATGTCCTAAAACAACCCTTAACGTTCGTTTTCAAAACTGTGCAACTTACCGAGTGGTTAGTGGAGTTCGTTGACTATTAAAAGGAAATATATCGGCGCAATGTATGATTCGTATTTGAACCTGAAGCATACGGTGGCGCAATATCAACGTGCAATGAGTCTTCCATCAGAAATCAATGGGATTTTACAAAATGCCAAATAAAAGACGACAGAAACACTAGGCTACTTGTTTTGGAACATCAACGAACACCACTATAGTTATGGTTATAACCACTCGGTGAGTTGCAGTTTTGAAAACGAACGTTAAAGATGAGCTGAACTGAAAGAATCAACATTGATAATGTGTTGATTATGATAAATAAAAATAAATGACACACAAATTTTTTTTTTTTTTTAAAAAAATCAATACGTAGCCTTTTTTAAGCAACACCAAAATTGCGTTTGTTAGTATTAGAACGCTGCCAGTTTCAATGACGTCACTGGCATGGTAGGACCTGAGAAGTTCAGCTGCAGCATATTATGTATACACGAAAATTTGTAATTTTAATGGCATGGGTTACAAATTTGAGCCTGTGAGGGACAGGCCTGTAGTGTCTTGACTACCACTAGATGCCGTAGCCTACATGAGCCTTATGGCTCTGTTGAACATTGTGTTTGGACGCCCTCTAGTGGTGAAAAATAGCCTAGCTCATTTCAATTAAAGATAGAGTAGGCCTATTGCAGACAATGGTTATAGTATGGTTAATAACAATATCCTGAACACCAGGGTCGTGGTTCTGGACATGGTTTTGGTTTATTGTCAGATAAATCTTTATTTTCATGGTTGGCCTACCCCTTAATGAAATAACTAGGGCTACGTAAAGTGTCAAAAAAAGCTGTTTTCAGAGTATCAAAGTTGCTGTTTTGGAAGAATTAATAAGTATATATACTCTTTTGATCCCGTGAGGGAAATTTGGTCTCTGCATTTATCCCAATCCATGAATTAGTGAAACACACTCAGTGAAGTAAAGCACACACTAAACCCGGCGCAGTGAGCTGCCTGCAACAACAGCAGTGAGGGGTTAGGTGCCTTGCTCAAGGGCACTTCAGCCGTGCCTACTGGTCGGGGTTCGAACCGGCAACCCTCCAGTATCAAGTCCGAAGCGCTAACCAGTAAGCCACAGCTGCCCCCAGTTCCTATCAGGAAATGCAATATTTTGGACATATTGGCGATATTATTGTAGGCTACAAAAATGTGCAGTATAACTGCATTAAAAAATGCAACTGCATTAACTGTCCAATAACTGCAGTTATTTTTGTAAGGGACAGGCCATTTGTCCATGGCTAATTCCAGATCAATGTGGTTGTTTGGCCAGCTTAGATTAGATAGATTAGATTCAACTTTATTGTCATTGTGCAGAGTACAAGTACAGAGACAACGAAATTCAGTTTGCATCTAATCAAGAAGTGGAAAAAAGCAGAAAAGTGCAATGTGATATACACAGTATAGACAGGTGGCGCAGTATAAACAGCATAAGACATATAGTGCAGTGCAGACAGTAATATACAGTTAAGAAAGTGTATATATGTGTAGTATATATTAGCACCTTATAAAAGCAGAATGGATATGCACTATGAACAAAATGCACAAATATGTGCAGTGTAGTAGCAGTAACATTATAAGAGTAGTAAATATAATATAGATATATGCAGTGTATTTACAGTAACATTATAAAAACAGAATAAATATGTATATTCAGTATGAACAGATACAGCGGCGAAAATAAGCATTGAACATGTGAACATTTTTTTAGTATACTTCCAATGAGGCTATTTGCATGAAATTTTCACCAGAGATTAATATTAACTTAGGTAATTCACACATATTAAAAAAGAATTGAACACGCTAAGAAAAAGCAGTACACAAAGGCAAGTAATGGCGAACGAGCTGGAAGTTAGAGAGTAATTATCCCTCCTATCTATGCAAATTAATATAAGCTCTGTTAGTACATATTGATAGCATCTGATACAGATGCATTTCAAAACTTCAGAATCATCCAGTAAGCAGTATTTGATCCATTATCTGCAAGTGGAAGGAACATCACTGCATCATCAGCCATGCACAGGATCTCCTCGCAAGATTTCTGACCAGGAAGTCAGAAGTCAGAAGAGTAGCCCAAGAGCCAAGGACCACTCGGAGAAAGCTCCAGAAAGACTTGGAGGCAGCAGGTACAATTGTTACAGAGAAAATCATAGGCAATGCACTCCACCGCCATGGCCTCTATGCACGCTTACCCCACATGACTACATTACAAAAGAAAAACATGTCGAAGCTCATTGAAAGTTTGCTACACAACATTTGGACAAGCCTATGAAATACTGAGAGAATGTATTTTGGTCAAGTAGGCAAGAGCAAAATGGAACTTTTTGGATGTCATACTACACACCATATTTGGAGGAGAAATGGCACTGTGCATCTCCCTAAAAATACCATACCAAGGTTTGGAGTTGGAGGCATCATGGTGTGGGGCTGTTTTTCATCTCATGGTACTGGCAGACTTCATACAGTTGAAGGAATGATGAATGGAGTCATTTTGTTCTGGGAGAATGTTGCCATTCACCAGAATGATGAGAATGAGACATGGCTAGACCTTCCTGCAGGACAATGATCCAAGCATTCAGCAAAGGAAACTCTCAATTGATTTCAGAGAAAGGAAATCAAGGCCCTGACTTAATCCAATGGAACAGTTTTGGAAGGTAACTAAAGATCAGGATTCACAAGAGGGACCCCTGTAATCTTCAATATTAAAAGATCTGTTTAAAAGAATGGGCCAAAATCACACCTGAATACTGTGACTGATAAGTTTCTCATTGGAAGTATACTTACTGAAAAAAATGTTGACACATTCAATACTTATTTAGCCTACATAGTAGAAAAATTAGTGTGTGTGCAGTACAATATAAAGAGCATTAGAATATGGCTATGTGTAAGTGTAATTACAGTATGTACATTTTATAAATATAAATAGAATACGATGGGATGACCTGTAACACCTCCCGGAGGCGTTGTATGGATGTGGTGCACAACATGCTATGGCAATGAGAGTAGTGATTTATAAAATTCTATTTAGAACTCAGAGTAGAGATGAATCAGGGCTGTGTCACTTTAGTCATATGGCACAGATGCCAAAATTGTTGCCTTTGTGTCAGGCACTGTAAATCAAGGGTGAAGTAAAGTCAAAACTGACAATCAAAATACTTGGATATATATTTTTTGAATTCTAAGGGGTTGGCCTACTCCTTATTTCCTAAGAAGTTGTTCAGCCTATTAATCTTTCATGGAAATATTTAAACTAAGTTGTCTAAATGTGAAAATATTGGCTGTCTAGCTTGGTCCTATATACGGAACCCTGGAGGGGTCATTGCAAGATATTTCTTTGTGCATATCCAGAAAATGTGCGTTCGTATTACTAAATAGTGTACATGTTTTACTAAATAGTGCGCTCATTTGGCTAAATAGTGCTCCCATTTTAATTTCTGTAAAATGAACGCACAATGTAATCAAACTTGTACACGATATGGTAAAATGTCTGCACAATTTAATAAAATGAAACCACAATTTAGTAAACCGAGCCCACTATTTAGTAAAATTAGCACAAAATATACTAAATTGTGTTCGCAATCAATTAGTAAAATTTAGCTAAATGAGCACACATTCTCTCGATATATCAAAATATATTGCAATGACACCTCCCCAGGCTCCGTATATACAGTGTGCCGTATTTTACATGTCATGTCATCATATTACTTGTCATTATGCCATTAAATGTCACTTGTCACTATATGACCAAAATGGTTTGTCGCCTATATGAAAAAGAAATCTGCCTTGTGACAAGTGTCATGGAGTAGGGATTACTAATGAAGAAATCCCCACAACGGGGATTCAGTCAATCAGTCCTCCCTCTAGTGGCAGATCACTCTAGTTCCAGTGGTGGACGTCTGGAATAAGAACTGAGAACTTGCTCTTGTACAATCCACCTGACCAATGTTGCGATGGTGGTTTTGGTCATGACTTTTCAATGTTTTGTCCTTTGGATCTTTTAAAGTTCCGTATTATATTACATTGTCTCCAGAGGGATGCAGCACTCTCCAAATTGCTTTCATTGCAGTAAAGATATGCATCCTTGATGCTAAATTGTTCCCAAAGCAGAATTCAATGAAACGAAAGATGCAACAAAACGCTCAGTCACTCTTTGAAGCTCTACTGGAAATCCTTCATGTTAAGCACTAGGCTCTTCCATATGCTCAGCCATCACAGGGTAGATGTTTTCCTGCCTGGTGGCACAGTGTGATTAAAGTATCTCTTTCGGTCTTAGACATTCCTCTGTGATTCTGAGGAAACAGCCGCCTGTTCCCGTAAGACCCCCATGCCCCATGCTTTGGAGGAAAAATCAACTATAAACATAAGGAGACACATTGCATGCAGCTCTGAGGTTAGAAATCAGGACAAAACAAAAGCACAGCTGAGAAGTTCATGGATTGTCCACGGGAGAGGACAGTCTTGTAAGAAGATGTGGTAATATTTTAGGTTATCTGTTGTGGATATAGACATTCACTGTATTTCAAATTATTTGATGTTCAAAAGGAGGGACTACTGGAAGTGACTGAGGGGGTAAAACACAAAAATATCCCTAAATGGGCCATATTCATGTCTAAAAAAAGATGAATATTTCTATTGTTTTTATAGAAAAGACAGTTTAGTGAGGTAAGTCATTTTCTCCCCCAACTGAACTTTCTTCAGGGAACTGAACTTTTCACTTCGCCACATCAGCTGAGCCTACTTTTTTCACCGCTCAGGCCTGAATGCCACCACAGTCCCATAATGGTGCCTGGTGCAAAAATGTCCACATCAAAGATGATTTACAAGCATCACACACACCATGTGTATTTATTATCAACCACAATGCATAAGCCATCTTTTGAGACAGCTTCAACAGAAACGCTTTATCTGATGCATCCTCGAGTACATCATGAGGTTGAGTGGAGGGCTTTGAGGTGGAAGGTTCACATGCGATCCGAACGAGCTGAGGTATAGGTTTCTAAAATCTTTATCTTTTATCTGCAAAAATGTTTCAAATAGAATTAGTGCCTGCAGTCAATCCCTCCCTTGTTTTCTCCTCAGATGCCGTTAATCTCTTTCTGAGGGAGGGTTTGTGCTTATTGTTTTTCCCCCTGACATTTGTGATGCAGTATCAATCCAAATCAGTTCAGAAGCCTTGAAAGGCTGACTCTTTGACCTAGGCATGGTGTGTCACAATTGGACTTGATCTGAACTTCTTAAATCATCTTCATTTCCTTATTCCTGAGGTCAAAATGTGTCAGTGATATTGACAGCCATGATATATGTCTTCCATTCAAAATGCATAACATAATCCCTGTTTTGATTTGACACATTTAGCATAACGTCCATTTATGCAGCTGGACAAATGCAGTGCAGTCTGGTCATCCCTCCTCCGTCTTACTCAGTTCTGTTTAACTGGACCAACTAGACTAGCAGCTTGTTCTCCTCCAGTCTGGCTGCTTACCTTGATGGTTTATTAGTTGTATTGTACTAATATTACATTGGGTTTAATTTATATGAATTACATGTATATCTATAACATATATCTAGCATTTCGGTGCAGTAACTTGATCATCTAGATTTGTGCAGGAAAATATTGGAAGTAGGCCTGCTATTATTAACATGGCCTGCTTCATCCTTGTCACAAGTAGCAGGAAAAAGCAAAACTGACACCATTTTGCACCACAAATGTGGGCTTTCTTTATTCATGGAGGACAGTCTAAATTAAACTCTTTTTTTTTCCGGGCAAATGTCATTATGCCCAAGCTCTTTTTAACAGCCAGTATTTCTTACTGATGTCAAGACGTATTTACAGTTGACATGTACCACAAGCTGAGTTAGAAAGGGCAGTGTTCTCTTCCCTCTGTACAGTTGCTGGCTGCCCGAGTGAAATATGCTCCCTGGCCCCCCTTACATGTATGAACCCACACGAGACTCCAAAGTGGGCCTTTCTGGCAAGGCTGCCAGGTGGAGTGTTGTTGTTCTTGGAAGACGTCGGGGGCAGAAATATTCCTCCATGACTACGGTACTGTAAATCCACTGGTTCCCCAATGCTTTCCATTTATTTTATCTGCCCTATACATCTTCAGGAGCTATTGGCTTTAACGCGGAAGAAAGAGGATGGAAAAAAAGTTGGCATCCGACATTTCCTTGAAGAAACATGATGTCTGCAAAGCTCACCGCGTGTTTGGGTCCTTAAACAAGGTTGGCCTCTGTCATTCACCTCATGCATGGTACATGGCTGGTTTGCAGGTCTTATAGTCTGGGTTAGGATTTCTCTATTTTAAACTCTGTCTCACCTTGGTAGGTTTTCTGCATCCGAATCCAGTTTTAGTTCAAGATGCAACCATGCCTAATGGCTCAAACATGTATACTGTCCTGGTGCAGTGTCCAGGTTAAAGGATCTGGTGGAACTTAATTGCATCAGTGACCAGATGTGCACTTGAAGGGGTTGGGTTTGAAGGTTAATTGATATTAAGAAGTTAGTAGTTTATGGAGAGATTAAACAGGTGAGCATGTGAGCAGCATGAATGAAGAGACGAATCAGGCACAAGCAGTGTGACAATTGCATCACAAAATAATTGGAAGTAAATTGGAAGGGTTTTTTGGTTAGCCACTGGTCGGACCATCTTGAATAGTAGACAATTCATCGCAGATCAAGTTTCATTTTACGCCACGCCACTGCAAGAGCTCTGAGCCTGAGGATTACACTCTTCCCCTCGGCTATAAAGCATGGGGGCGAGGTGGTTTGTGTGTGAATAGTTTATTTTCGCACTCATTAAAGTGTGGGCGCAGGGCTCGTGCAGTGTGGTGGGGCGCCAGGCAGGGGAATGGGCCCAGACCGGCGGAGTGTGGCAGGGCTGTGGTGGCTGTGGCTCTGGGCCTGGGCTGCCACCCTCTGGGTCTCCTTAGGCCTGTGGCTGAGGACAGAGACCCCAACGCTGGGGTGGGAAGTGGTCTGGTCAGCCATTACACATTATTACCACAAGGGGGAGCTCACTTCACGGCAAGCCAGCAGCAGGAGGAAGCTCTCAAGGAAATTCATTCAGGATGGTTGTCATTACTGAAGGATGCAAGAGAGAGAGGGAGAGAGAGAGAGAGAGAGAAAGCGAGAGAGATGGTGTTGTGTTTGTAACTGGAGGTAAGTAGTGGTTTTAGGAGGGGTTTGTCAGGGATCGACATCAAGGACGCCTATGTGTACAAGGTTTTTTGCATGTGTAATGTTCCAGTGTTGATTTTTGCATGCTTTCTGTGAGGTCTGTTTTTTGTTATATTGACTCTGTCCATCCTTTTTGGGATGGAGGGGTGTGGGCCTGTGTGTGTGTGTGCGTGAGCGGGTGGGCTTCTGTGTGCTTAAGTGAAGTAGCAGGTCCCCCTTTTTCAGGCCCGTGGCACACCAAGAGGAAAAGAGGTCTTTGAAGTGCGGGGTCTGCCATCCATCTCAAACTTGCCTGCTTTCATTTTGCGCCAGCTACTGCAGAGGCCAGAACTATTAAAGGCAAACGGTCTGTCCCCCCCCCCAACACATTTCCACTCTACAGCTATGGTTCTGCGTTACTGTATGGCTGCTGTGTGTTTCCATAGTGAAAACTAGCCCCGGCTCCTCGGTTGATCAGACCACTTGACTAGACTAAAGATAGGCTTTGTGTTTCTCTAGCTGCCCGTGTATTTTTGTTTCATGTGTTTTAGCTGAGCGTGGCAGAAATCAGTTGTCAGAAGACAGACCTGAAAGCTGGAGCTTAGCCTGGCTAGTGGATGAGAGTTAGCATTAGAAAGTCCAAACCTAAAATTCAGGTGAAGGCAATCTTGTACAATAGACTACACCACAGAAATAAAACAAATGATTTGTAATGGAGCATTTAACAAAAGATATGTTGTGACAGTGTGCGTGAAACGGGCGGCTCAGGATCAGTTGTAACTTCCCATCCCTCTGCTCCTTTGCACTCGTTGCCTTACAACTCCTCCTGCCATTATTTTTCATCAAGTCTGTTGCTCTGACTCCAGAGGTGCTCCCTTTACTCGCCAGGGTCTGTAATTGTAATGGAAGTCATCTCGTTTAAAATTAACACTCAAAGAAGAGCAGAGCCCTCCCCTATTGATTAGCCCTGGAGCTTAGCCTAAGCAGACACACACATACACAGAGGCCTGGCAGTGGTGGGAAAGAGGCTGGAGTCCTAATGGCTTTTGGGCATCCATTAGCCCCAGCCTGTGGTATTAAGTAAGCGCAGTAAGAGCAGACCTCTGGCAGAACACTTTACGCATTAAGAGTGAAGTCGGCCCTTCTGCTCCTCAAGGATGAAGGCTTCACTTGGTCTACTTTGAATGGGTGTGTGAGTTTAAATGCCCAGTACTGTGGGGTGGAGGCTGACATCTCTGCGTTTTTCTAGAGTGCTAGTAACAACATCTTTAGCCGTTTCATACTATGGGTGCAGACTGTACACATTTTCATAAAGTGGCTGTTCTAACAATTGTTCACAATTGAATTGTGGTGATAGCCTTTTGCCCATATAGAAAAGATTTACCGTTTATGATGTGACTCTGGTAGGATTTCTTTATAGAGGATACAATAATGTGGCCCAAGTCCTCGGTTTCAGGCAGCAGACTGTCAGGATAGACTTCGAGCACACCATGCTGGATTTCTCTCACAAAGGGGTTTTCCATGACTGCTATCAACTGAGCATGACTGCTCCTTGATATCTCTCTCAAAAAGACATGGCTTGTGAAGTGTATCTATAAAGGGTGCAGCTGTGGCTGTAGCCTTGATGTGATGGCGGCCTCCCTCAGTTTATAGTTGATGTTGTGGCTATGTCGGGGTGACAGCTGGGGGATACGACATTGACGGCTGGGAGCGGAGGGAGCGGCTCCACGGAGGAGGAACTCATCTGGCGCGCGGTGATCTGAGAGCGGCGTTATACGCAACCACCAGAGTGGAGCGAGCGCGAGGCCTGGAGCTGGCGGAGGTTGAAAGCCGAGGATGGTGGCGGCCGGGTGGGTTTCGTTCACGCAGGTCTGGGTCTGGTTTCCCAGAGCAGAGCGGTGCGGACGCGGACATGCTGTTTCCATCAGCCTTGTTTATGGGGGAGTCCAAGGCTCTTGTAGCTTTTAGCAAAAGGCACTGATGCCGTCTGCTGTTCTGAATCACATTTGATATCAGTATATATATATATATATATATATATATATATATATATATATATATATGCCCTTCCATGTGTGTGCATCTGTATGGCATTTTACAGATTTTTCTAAATGTAAAAAATGGAACATTTTTATTCATGTGAATGTAAATACATGTGTCATGTTAAGCACAGGTCATAAATTCCCCCTTTTTACATGTGCATAGAACAAAGGTTGCCAGCTTCACTGCTGCTCCAGTGAGCAATGCATGCTGCTTGACCTTTCAGAAAACTGATCAAGGCCATGTTAATTGACTTGGGGTCCATTGCAAATGGACAATCCAAGCAGTCTACAGATTAGAATAGCTGCAATTAAACCTCCAAATACCATTTGACCACAGAATCCTTTATGTTGGTATTGGATCTGACATGTCATTGTTGGATGAAAGTACGACACACCCATTCTCCCGTGGATATGTGGTATGATTGTGTTTCTTTTGCACCGGCCCTAAATACAGAATAAACACAGAGCCTCTGTGTGGATTTTCTAGGTCTATAAATGTTCTATTCCTTGTTATATTTTCAGCATAAACCTGGCAAAGATATTTGTGTGAGTGTGTGCCTGTGTGTGTGTCTCTTTGACATTCATTGGTGTGGCTTGTCTGGTCTCCCTGTCAACTGGCATATGCTCAAAGTAGGTGTGTGTGTGTGTGTGTGAGTGTGTGAGTTTGTGGTGGGTTACTTTTCCATCTCTGGTTTGTCGCATTTCGTCCTTTCAGTCTCCTGGCCCTTGCCATGTTCAGTTGTCTGCGTGACTGTCTGTGTGACTGACAGACTTTTTCCAGTCCAAGACGTTTGCCACCACGCACACCAGGAAAGCTGTGGCCGGGCACTCTCCTCTTCTGGACGCCTCCCCTGTGTTCTCTCTGCTTCAGTGCTCCACAGACGTCCTCAGCTATGGAAGCCCCGCAGGGCCACTTTGTGCAGCTGAACCACAGCGCGTACCCAGGCTTGGAGCTCAGGACGGAATTATATGGTCTGAGCCTTTTTTTTTTTTTGCTTTGACCGTAAAACGAGGAGCCTGGTTCTTCATCAAGCGTGGGCCCTATGAAACAGCTCCGTTTACTGGCCCCAGTGCACTCGGGCCATCGTTGGTTACGGTGAGAAATCAACACCTCAGCTCTCATGTGCTGAGGCGTTTCAGCGCTTGTATCCAGTTTCCGAAAGCACGCAGCATGGGCGCAGTCACGGTCTGCAGACAGGAAGATGTGTGTGCGTGTCTATATGTGTGTCTGTGTGTGTGTGTGTGTGTGTGTGTGTGTGTATGTTTATGTTGGGGAGCCCATTCAGTTCCCGTCTAACCCCTCCCTCTCACCCTCAGCTTGTGGGCATCTGTGGATTGCCCTATGTTGAGGACTCGGTTAATTTGGGCACTTTGAAGAGCAGGGGTGGCCCATGGCACAGGCATCATAGGGAACAAAATGCCAGCGGGTGCCACAGAAGAGTTTTTAATGCGCTTTTCTCTCTCAGAGATGCCCTGAGCAATTTTGACATGTTTGGTTTCGACTTGGCCAAAAATAAACTGCTGAAATAGAGATGAATTTAGTCCTATGGGGATTTGTTTGTGTTACCTCATTATGTTTGGGTATTTAATTTTGAATCATATGTATTTTATGTTTAGCACCACAAACAGCCTGAGAATGCACAAACAAATAGCTACTACAGACTAATGTTGCCCTTTTACTCAGCTGCTGAGATAAAGCCTATTGAAATGTGTAGCCTCTCTGCATGTTGCATGTGCACACTCTACCTTTTGAAGAAATTGTGAAGGCTTTTCTAATTAGTCTAGCAAGTGACTGGGTGTCTGATCAATATCCTGTCACCGATCAAACCTATGATTTGCTCTGTGCCAGGGATGACTGGTCTGGAGGGGTAGGGTCATAGACAAGTTGGCTAGACCATTAACACACAAGACCACGGTGTACTAAATAACCATGTGTCTACAGAGTCTCTTTTACATCAACAATGAGAAATGTGTATGTTGCAGCCAAAAAATCAAACTTTAGCTAGTCTCTCTCAGACCAATATTGCCTGTTGTTTCTGATAGATTGTCATGGTGCATAAACTGACTGAAGATGACTTCATCCACTATACTGCAATAAACAAGTTTTATTGCACACAAGTGAGTAAATGCTCGTGCTGAGCAGAACATCACACAGAACATCCACAGCACAGTTCCTTATATGGTCGGAGTAAGAGTTTAATGTGCCTGGTCCACTCTAGTTTGCTACCTCCACTAATTGTTATTAGATGAGCATTGTCCATTGTAATATTTGACAGTGACCATTCTTTGGTGAAGCCCAACACTTACAGCATGTTCAACACTGTCAGGGCCGGTCCCATTGACGAAGAAGAAGAAGAAGAACTAGAAGCACATTTTATAGAGGGACCATGATATGACCTAATAAGGACACCTTTTGCTTCAGATGTTGATGGCCTTAGGCAAGTCTGACAGCCCTCAGTAGAGAAGTACTGCATCTCTGTGCTGTTATCTGTTGTCTACCACATGAGTCCAGAGTTTTTAGCGTAGTCTACCTTGCTTGAAAACCTCCGGATAGTCCCTGATGTCTGGCTGTGGAGACACACCTTTAGGCAGACAGGTGATTTTAGGGTAGTGTGTCTGAAATTATGAAAGGACAAATGCAAAAAAAGGAGACGTCAAAAGAGACAGTCTTTTATCCCCGTCACTCAGAGCAAGTGTGTGTCGGTGCACGCCGTCACCGATGCTAAAAAACAATCGTCCTCACACTGACTAAATCCTGTTTGACAGCATAGGATGGAACAATGGGGGTGCCGAACAATGGCCTGGCTTGAGATCTGTGCAGCCGGTGCTCTCTCTCCCTCGGCCTTGCCGAGACGCTACGTCTTATTTCCTCTGCGATTACTCATGCCTGGTCTGCCTCGCTGTGTCCTCAGACGGGTCCCCTCCATGAGCGGACTCTCGAAAAAGAAAAGGCCTTTTGTTGCCCGCTTGTCTCTGAATGGTTTTGATTTCTGGTGACTGGAACCCTTTACTGATAATGTTGCGAGACGGCAGCGCTTGACTGTTGCCCCGTTCTGTATGCGAATAGTGGGCTCTGCTAGATGGCTGCGTGCAGACTAGGCAACGTGAGCGCTCGGACAGGTGGTGGTTTATAAGCCAATGTGGGATTTGAGCTTTCAGCTTGATATGTGAGCTATTGTTTGAATTTCTAATCAAATAGTGTAAATATGTGTCTAAGTATTTGTTTATATTTAGCTTGCCGTTTAATGTGTGTGCAAGTGAGTGAGTTTGAATGGATGTATTACACACATCTGTGTCTGTGTGTGTCTCCACTCATGCACATTTGTGTGTGACTTCATGTCTCACTGCATGTGTGTGTGTGTGTGTGTGTGTATGGTGTGGATGAGTGACTAGGGAGGGCATGGGGGCGTTTATTCGACTGTATTCAAGTTCAATTTCAGTGATGGGAATCCAAGGTCTGCCAATAAACAGCTTTTAAAGACCGTAATGGTGGGCCCAGACGGGAGAGCCACCCAAGCGTACTAATCGCCCGCAGTGGCCTGAGACTCCTGGGCTCTCTCTGCGCGCGGGGGCCGGAGGTAGGAAATCAAACCTATTAAGGGACTATTTAAAGAAAATTAGAGGGAGGCCGGAAAAGACGGGGGGCTTTTCCAAAACTTACAGAGGGGGGAACAGGAACAGGAAAAAAGGAACCCCTCTGCCACTCCTGAGCAGAGACTGAGGACCACTAAAAACAGACACACAACAAACTGTATCAGGCTGTTTTCAGTGATCAGTTTTTGTTTGGCAGCAGAGAAGGGTAAATGTTCAAGTTTGATCAATGCTACATGCTAATCATGCCTATCTTATCATCTCTCATTACCAGGGATCATTACTTATCACAATGAGTCAAATTATGAGAATCCTCCAGAATAGCAACTCACATGACCATTCTCAGTCGCAGCTACATCTGACGGCCTAATGGAAACCCACAGAGCTCTGTTTGAATGTAGACATGTTTAACATCAAAATATCTGCTCTGCAGCCCAGCCCGCCTTAAGGAAACAGCCGCAGACCTCAGGCTATTTGTTGAGAATCGCAGAGACGTCGCTGTAATCCTGGTTTTCTCACTAAGCCAGCGAGATCACGGAGCTTTTCTGCCTCTCCCACATGGCCTTCGATTTTCCTCTTTTCTTCCTGGGCCCGTGGCCCACCGGAGCTCGGCGCTAAGTGTTCAGATGGAGACGGATCATTACTAGGGTAAGTGCAGCCGGGCCTGCGCTCTGTCTCAAAGGCACCCGTTTCGGTTTGTGGGGATCCAGCCCACCTGGGGTCTAAGAGCCAGCACCTCATAATAATAACGTACAACTGAGAGAGAGAGATAGATCTTGATAGAGAGAGAGAGAGAGAGCCAGCAGGCAGAGTGCCGTGGGAGCCAAACCCCAAATCCTCCATGGCTCGGCCCCTGTTAGCCACTCGCCAGTCATGGGGACTTCACGAGGCTGACGCAGGGAGGGGCTGAGGTGAGGAGGAGACATCCAAACAGAGTGTTCTCTCACCCAGCTGCATGGGCTGCGCTAGTGATCGCAGGCCGGAGCCATCAGAGGGGCAGATTGGCTTTCTGCTCCAGAGCCATGTCTGGGAGGTGCAGTAATTGCCCCCTTGGTCTGAGGCATTAGGGCTTTTTCCTCCCTCCTTTTTTGTTTCTTTTCTTTTCTTTTTTCCTCCCTTCACTGTGATCTGCCTCCTTTGCTGTCATCTCCCAGGAAAATCCCCTCATCATTAGCCAGCAGCTCACACTCCCTGCCTACCCTCGCCAGGCCTCCTCTCTCCCTCCCACAAGAAGGCTTTGTTCCCTCTCCCATTTTATGCTTTTTATCTCCCCACTTAAGAGCAATTATTCCTAAATATGAATTCTTTCGTACAGACTGAGCCCTTGAAAAAAAGCCATTTCTATCCTGCCCTCACCCCCACCCCCCACACTCTCTGTGTTCTGTGCCTCGTGGGCAAAAACAATGGGGGGGGGAAAACTTTACTGTCTTTTAGGTGTCTGATTTCTGAGACAACAGGATACACACAGAGACACACACACAGACACACACACACACACACACAAACAATGGCTACACACCTTAGCCAAGGCTGACGTAATATGATAGGCCATTAAACTGAAAACAACACAATATGTGGGTGGAAAGACCCCTGAGGATGGGCACAGGGCACAGAGGAATTATGGGAACCGACTCCCTCTGGCCCCTCACTCATCAGACATGTGGGTGGCAGGGCAATCAGGGTAAAAATATGGGGCGAGGGAGGGAACCATCAGATAAGTAGGGTGATGACTTCAGGCAAAGCTCTACCAAAGATGCCATGGCTGTGTATATCGCTCTACACCGTTATATGCACCCCCACACACACATGCCTACCTCACTCTGTCCTGTAGTTTATCTACTTATAAAGAGAGGCTCCTTTTTTTCAGACAGATGGACATTAAAGTGTTACCAACCTCTGAACCACAGACATGAGTTAGTGTTGTTGCTTCACAGAGACATCCATGCCTCCACTGTCTGTCTTATCTTACAGGCAGAAGTTGCCTGCAACCAGAAACCACTTCAAAGAGTGACTGCGGTTGATTGGTAATAAACTCCAAGGTGCCTGCTCGATGATCAAGAAACTATTTGAAACGTTAGGGTTTTTTAGCCCGAGGCCATGGAGCCAATGAAATTAGAAAGTCTAAACGGCTGAAGATAAGTAGGCTGGAGAAAAACAAAGAGCAAAGAGATAAGAGATATTGATGGGAAATATGTAGACAGACTGGAAGTGATAATGCGAATGTGATTTGAGAGTGTGAGTGTGAATAAAGAGAGAGATAAAAAGATACAGGATGAAGGGAGGGGGGAGAAAAGAAAGAGAGACTGAATGAGCTTGAGAGACAGGAAAATAAATGGTGGATGTTTGCTGTTTTTCACTTTCAGGCACAATGGAGTGTTTTTACCACATTCATTCTCGTGGTGCTTAAATTGAAGGGGAAAAAACGCCTGTTTATGTTCCTCCGAGGTTTTCGTAAATCTAAACAGCTGAGACGGAGACACACATTGTACACAAACTCAGCCGGCTCTTGGGCTAAAGACGGTTTAATGACGCTGTTGTTGTTTGCTGTTAGTGGGCCGCCCCGTGGGGCCTGGTTTGTTTTGAACGGTCAGACTGAGTCATCCATGATGAGAGGCCATGGGCCATTAGGTCTGTAGACCACCGCTGAGTCAATGAGGTTGGGAGGTAGTGAATGAGGGAGAGAGAGAGAGAAATGCAGAAGGAATGAGACAAAGAGATGGAGAGAGTGGTGGAGAGAGAAGATAAAAAGAGAAAGAATGAGGAGAAAAGAGTGAGTGATTGAAAAGATAGTAAATGTTAGAGAGAAGGAGGGATGAAGAAAATTGGAGACAGAGAGCGACTCAGACAGAATGAGGCAACAGAGAGAGAGAGAGAGATGGGGAAATCAGGAGATATGAAGAGAGAGAACGAGCAGCTGTCTTGAAGCAGCCTCAGCCTGGTTGGCACCAGCATGGGAAGCAGACACAGATGACCGTGCGGCTTCCCTGCCCGCCTCAGTGTCAGGGCACAGCATTATGGGCTTGTGGGCCTGCGGCCTCGTCTGCCAGGGGCCCTCCTCTACAGCACAGCCGCCGGGGTGATGAAAAGCAGACCAAAGGAGCCGCTCGTTACTGGTGCTAAAACATCCTTCCTGTCTTTCATCCATACCACCAGCTTTAGGGAGATGAGGAGAGGACAAATGTAAACGACAGTTTATTGCACTAAGGGCACAACAAAGTGCCTTTGAGACCCTCAGAGTGACTATATTGAACAGCATTTTATGGAAAAAGCTGTTTACATTGTTCATTGTTTGAATTTTACTATTCAAATTTTGGGGTATAAAATAAATAATAAACAAAACCTTGGTCTTTGGGAGACATGGTGTGTGGTAGCATGTATTTTGTTTGATAATAGTAGATGAAGTAAGGCACCAACTTCACTACAGTGACTGAAGTTGGAAAAAGGCAACCTTCAAAAAGTCTCCCCTAGATATTTTTCTTAAACCCTTACCACAGTCACAGTGCTATGGCCAAGTGAGTTGAAAATACTAAAGCCGATATTGATGACGGGATATTAGGTGAGGGAATCCTCAGTTCAGGGGGGCGAATACGGACGCTTAATTCCCAGAGCTGGGGACTGCTGGCTGACTTCACCGGAGCCCCGATTCCCAGAGCCCATGTCCACAGGGAGCCCCATTTCCACACAGCGAGTGAGTGAGAGTGAGTGGGTGTGGGGGAAATGGCCCCCCTGCTCGCCCTGGCTCTCCTCGCCAACACAGCTAATAGTGGGAGGCCCCCAAAACGCACTGGCATAAACTCTCTTTCTGTCTCTCTCTCCATCCTTCTCTCTCTCTCTCTCTCTCTCTCTCTCTCTCTCTCCCACACACACACACACACAAATAGTCACACACAGGGAGAGGGAGATTATAGGCTTGTGCTGAAATATGGACCCTGTCTATTCTCCGAGGGTACTGTTATCGTCGTTATCAAGTTTTTTTTGCATGTGAGAAAACAGAACTGCTTCTGTTGATTCTCATGGAACTTTTGTGAGAAAAGCGTCCCAATAACCTTTTCCGGGAAAACAAAAGTAGGAAAGCCATTTAATTTCTGTCTTTGGCCATTCACCCATAATTTTATGATTTATGAGAACATTAAAAAGTGCATAGACCTGGGGTCATACTTAATATCAGGCTAAGTTTAGAAGATATTATTTATTCATGTTATTTTGGAAAAAAGGAACCAGCACTGCCAGCATATTCATAATGCATGTTTTCCCCTTTCTTTGGAGACAGACAGGTAAATGTAAACAAATACAATAAGAGATTAACCTTTTTTAATGTATTGTCCATTTATTGTTAATTGTGGAATTTATTATTTCCAGTGTTTATGGGGTTTCCACTGCTGCTGGACTGTCCAGTATTGTTAGGTTTGTGGTGTGGCCACTCTGGTTATTTATCCACATGATTTTCAAACATATCTTCTCTCGCTGTTGCCTCTGGAGCTGTAGAATGATTTATTTCTTTTGTTCTGGCCCCTTCTCTAATTCTATCTGAACGCACATCTAATTTCTGTGGTATCTGAGGCTGCATGAGGTCACAGGCGTCACTGTTTGGTGCTTGTGTTAGAATTTGTAGAACTGGATCATGTGTTAGCATTAAGAGAGCGTTAATAATGCTTGGCATTTATTTGATTTTGTTTCCATTCATTTGAAATCGATTGTATTTTAGTTGCTCAAGAATGTCTTCCATGAGAGAAGTCGCCCGAATGCGATTCCTTTAGGAAAAAAACGTCACCCGTCATGACAGTGTTGTAGAGAAATAGAGCTGGACACTTCTGAGAACAGCGCTGTTGTGGGAACAAGAGGAAAGCTGCAAAGAAAAGACCAGCGGTTTCTGAGGGTTCACTGAGAAACTACCTTCACTGATTGCTCATAAAAATCATCTTCAGAGTCCATCACTCCCTTGTGCATTGGTTCTTCTCTGCCCCGTCTTACATCCTGTCCCCCTAATTCATTTTGACTCTCTTTTTGTCCTCATGTATCCCTTCATCTTCTCTCTCTCTCTCTCTCTCTCTCTCTCTCTCTCCCCCTCTCTTTCCTTTCTCCCTCTCTCTACAGACTTATCTCTCTCATAATCATGTCCTCTGTCACCCCCCTCCCCCTACAGACCGCGATGTGAGAAGTGTTGCATCACCGTTCTCGTAGCCCCCTGGCCTCTCTCGCGGTCACTCTGTGGGAACCGTGAATCTGGACGGCAGCCTCTTTTCCCACCAAAAAAGGGGTCCAGTTAAAAAATAGTCCTTTCTCGTAGGCACCCGAACCAAACCGGTTCTGGCTCGCCGGGCCTTCTCACGGAGTGCTGGGAGGAGAGGGGTCAGTCCGTGCACAGCGCTCCTAATGGCTTTCGTATGCAGGTACCGCTGGGCCGCCCTGACCCAGGAAGTGCTGTCCATGAGAACGAGGGAGAGCGCTTTAACGATCGACACTATTTCCAGAATCATCTGTGTTTTTTCCACCATATTACTCACTGATGCCTGGGTTCCCATTTCCCCAAATTAGGAACAATTGCTGTGACATTATACAGTGAAGGAGGGTTAAAGAAGCCAGTGGTGATTATAATGACAATCCCTAAGGTTTTTAAGTCCACGTGGACAGCAGTTCATGTAACCATGATTTCATGATCATGGAGGAAAATCATTCAGCTAAATGAAACTGATCTGGTGCATTTGGTTATGCGTGTGTGTGTGTGTGCATGTGCCTGTGTGTGTGTGTGTGTGTATGTGTGTATATGTGTGTGTGTGTCTGAGTGTATGTGTGTGTGTTTGCATGCATTTGCGTGTGTGTGTATGTGTGCGCGCCTGCATGTGTATCCACTCCTGGGTTCACTCTGGTCCAAAAGAGAGCCATACAGACGAGAGGCGCTTTCTCCAGCTCTCTCCCTGAGAACACCAGGGCTCCTCACTAACACCAGGGTTCCTCACTGAGAACACCAGGGCTCCTCACTAACACCAAGGCTCCTCACTAACACCAGGGCTCCTCAACACTGTGGAGATGAGCAGCATGAACACAAGGGGAGCAGAGAGCGGATCACAGGAAGAACACCATGACAACACACAGCACTGGGGGATCTGGGATGTGTGTGATAGTGGCGAAGGCCAGATGGAAGCACTCTGGTCCCCATGTGTGTGTGTGTGTGTGTGTGTGTGTGAGTGAGTGAGAGAGAGAGAGATTGAGAGAGGGAGAGAGAGAGAGAAGAAGTCTCACGGAGCCACAGATCCCAGTGTGTGAAGAGAGAAAGAGGAATTCTCCTGAGCCCTATGGCTAATTGAAAGCTTACCATCCTGTCTTTCGTGCTCCGCTCCCTCTGCAGCGCAGGCCGTGCGAGACAACTGGAATATGGCGATGAAAAGTCAGGAAGTGTTCCGACAATCAAGGCTGGAGAAGTTACAACATGCGGCGCAGAGCAGACGCCAAACACCAGTTTTCCTGGGCCATGTGCAGCACTCCTGTGAACTTCAATATTGCGCCTAGGACGAAACTCGTTCCTCAGAAGTGCCATAACAGTTTTGGTGAAACGGGGAGAAGTTTGGGGGGAACTCGCAGCCGACAGTGATGCTGAAATGGAATATGACACGTCAAAGGCCACAGTGTAGATTGATTGTGGCCCCTTCTGTCTGATCCAATGCTATCACGCAGCTCTGTGAGAATCCCTCAGCGGGTGAAGTGTTACTCATGTCTGCCTGGAGGGGGTTGCGCTCCGGCTAATTAAATGCAGTTCTCCCCTCGCACGCGTGGGTCCGTCCCAGTACTTTGTTACTGTGCCAAGGCTGCCCTTCTGACGAACACAAAGCGGCAATGATGAGAGGAGTTTGAAAGATGGATGAAAAGAGAAGAGAGAGAGAGAGAGAGAGAGGGGAGATAACGACAGAAGGAAGAAGATGGAAGAAACACAAGAGCAGTGTCAGATTTAGGGAACTAATTTGAACTCGAAGGGAACGGCTGAGTGGGAATGGGAGAATTGGTTTTAGGAATGGGGGGAGTCAATGCATCTGTGGATTTTGAAATTCCAAAAACAGTTAACAATAAAGCAATGAATAAAGCTCAAATTAAACACCTCATAACTATTCGGAATGCTGTGGCTGGAATGTCCAGCACCGTCGTGCCAACTCAGTTGGTCACCACGGGCACCCAACCCATCACTCTTAAGAAATATGAAATAGTTTTGAATGGAAAAACAAACAAATAGGTGGAAAAATGGGATGCTGGATGCTCTCCTCCCTCTCTTCACGTATTTTAACAAGTGAAAACTTGCTGACACGGGTTGAGTGGATGTGGTGGGCTTGGTGTCAGATTCCAGTTTTTATGGACATCGGGGCTTGCCGCCGCCATGTGTTGACAGCTGCGTCGTCCCCACCAGCGGCAGCGATGTGGCACAGTGGAATTAATAGGAGGCACACGGATTATTTAAACAGCAGGTGTATGGAGCCCCGCTGATTTGCTGACTAGAAGCTTGAAATTGTAATTTAGGAGGGAACAAAATAACTGGCTCCAGATCAGTTTGGAAGTTTCAGTTTGTACATATTCTTCGCTCCAATTCTGTTTTAACTGATGGCAACCCAGGGGAGATGTTTTATAATCAGCTTGCGATCACTACTCAATACTTGTCATTGCATTAACCACATTAGTCTATGGTGCTGGGATTTTACAATATTACATTTCCAAAACCCAGCAAAGCTGTCCTATTTAATTTCAATGAAACGGAAAGAGAATTCTTTGTCATCAGTTTAGTTCATTTTCAAGCAAACACAGACCACTTCACTGCTTATGCTGTATGGCTTGGTGTGTTTATGCCAGAATATGGAGTGAACACAGGCAGCGTCAAGTCTGATAAACATTTAACAGGGAACTCAGTCTGAAGAGTAAATGCTTAGGCTAAAGTTAAATAAATAAAAGAGTTAATGTGTTGCCATTGGCAATGTGTGAGTTACTCGTATGGTAGAAGACAAAGCACATAGAAGGCAAGTAGTACAAGCAGAAATTTGTGAGTTTTTTTAATTAAAATGCATCAAAACAAAACTACATTATTTGCACATAACATAAGCATTGACAAAATTACAATGTACATTGGATGAAAGGGAGGACATGTTCTTTCAGAAGAACCCATTGTGCTTTTTTGTCCCACATGTGATACAGTTAGAATCTAGTTGTGCTTCTTGTCCTCATAAGCTAAGCTTCACAGGATGCCATGTTGGAACCAAGACATCTCAAAATTCAGACCTGTTGCATCTCAGCAAGCATATAATGCAAGGTTTACCAGAAAGTTTCAATAGAAAATAAATAATTACACCCAACCTTTGGATCTATTGTTGTGCAACATGGCCTTTGACATGGCTTCTCCATTTGCCTTCATTTCATTACAGCACAGATGGCAAAAAGTACAAGCACAGTAAGTGATTGTTACAAAGCACAAGTCTCCTAATCCCTATTAAATAAGATTGTTTCCGCCTGATGGATTGAGAGAAATTGAGGATGATCTGATGGCAAACCGCTAAGAACGTTTGATTGTCTAGTAGACTTTTCTCATATTTACTATTTACACAGTGATTTAGGAGTGGGAACTAGAGCCGGTCCTTGTTTGAGCTTTACTCATGATGGATGTCCTGTGACAAAGGTTCTCCTGGAGGACACCTGTACTCCTCTCCCCTCTCATCCTGTCCCAGGACCCACGCCCTTCCCTCTGGCAGGCCTGTAACGCATGAGACCTGACTTCATGTCCCGAGTGCTGAGCTCCCTTGCTCCCTCAGACCCTCTCATCTGTTCATCAGTTACAGCATGGCCCTCTTTGCCCCCCTGCCATTAGTTATGTGCAAACTACAATGGGGTAGAAGGGGGTAATCAGCCTCAATAATGGCATCAAAGGGCCCAACAAATCAAAAACAGACAGAGGCCCCTGCAGTGGGCATGCGTTTGGCCAGGAGGTTGCCCTGTGGCACCCGGCTGCATGTAAGCAGATATGTGTGTCTCTAATACCTTACTCCTTAGACACACCATAAACACACACACACCACACCACACCACACACACACACACACACTCTCTCTCTCTCTCTCTCTCTCTCTCTCTCTCTCTCTCTCTCTCTCACTGTGTGCTATCTTCAGTCCTTTGCCACCCCTACCCCCCAGGCACAGGGATCAGGTGTGTTGGAACATGGGCATGGGAAAGGCATCAGGAGTGATGGAGGGAGGGGGGGCTGTTCCCATTCACACCTGGAGTGCATTTAGTCCCTGTGCATGTGTGTCACTTGTCCACTTTATCCTTCCCATTGTGGTGATTTGCTACTTTTTTTCAATACAACCAATTATCGTCTGGAGTTTCAAAAGCTCCAATGGAAAATAATAAAAAGGCAACTGGGGATGTACAGTATGTGCTGTGAGCTACTTTTGAACAGCGATGTGTGTTTTCGTAAGATAGCGTCGGCCAACAAGGCCGGGGCAGTCAATGCAGGACTCACGGAAAGTGAGACAGGAAAGTGTGGTCAGTTTTGCATCATCCCACAATGTGGCTGCTTTCTATTAAGAGAAGTAAGGTCAGGGCATGGTGCTAGGATTTCTGGGAAGTTTGTGGTTATACACTTAGGCTTGGCTAGCGAAGAAAGCTTGGAAATTGCTATTTTGTGGTTCACAATGACCTATTTTTTTTCTTTTTTTTAAATAACACTTTTAGTGCATCAAAGCTAAATCAGAAAATAACATTACATTAAAAACATGTTTTTTATAATTTAAAGTAATATATTACAGTAGCAAAACTTTATATTAAATGAAAATAAAGAAAAAAGGAGAAAAAAGTAAATCAGGAAAAAATGACCCAGAAACACACAGGAACACAATAATTGGCTCAAATAAATAAAAAAAATCCCACATTATTCAGTTGAAAATAAACATGACAAATAGTAGAACTTGTGATACCGAAACAGCAAATCTGAAATCTGAAAAATGTTGATTATTAATATCCGTGGGCCATAAATTCTCCATACTTCTGGGAAAAAATCCACAAAGGCTACACTCTTTCTCTCAGGTTCTTAAATACTTAGGAGTGTCTATTGAACCCGTCTTGTAAAAGTGGCTGCGCTCTTAGAATATTCTTATGTTACATATTACTGTGCTGCATGTGGGACAAGAACAAAAGGATACCCGGTGACTAAGATACAGAAAACTGTGTGCTGTTACCGATGTGTGTGCCATCTTAATTTCAAATGCATTGCAAGCAATCTGATCTGCATTCTATGGACTGCTGGCATTCAGGATAGGAGAAGAGGCATTATCCAGGAGAGACATGTTATTCTCCTTACATCAAAATAGGTACAGAACATTGGCATGGAGGCAACAGTTCCATTTCATGTGACAGATCAATGGCTCCTCCATGGCAGCTGAAGTAACACAGTCAATGTACAAGGACAAGGTAATTGTTCTGCTGCGAGGATCCTGGAAGGCAAAGCATTTTGGGAGATGCAGTCTTTGGTTATTTTATTTTTCAAGACATCTCAAAAGAGTTGTGGATATATTACTATAGCTGTTACTCGCACCATTTCCATCTATATACAGTTCATCTTTCTTTTGCTGTGGCTGTCCAATCGAGTCAATGCTCTTCGGTCAAGAGGAGAGTCAGAAAGTTTTTTTTTTTTTCAAAGGACATAATGAGTATTTGAAACAACTCAGAATGCAAATGAATTGTTCCATCAGATACTTTGAACCGACACAAAAAAAGCAGAGTGGGAAAGGCTAAGAGACAAACTGACACACAAAACATGCAGCAATTTTTTTTTTGGTTGCTTTTTTTCTTTCAAACATTTACATAATCTAACTTCTGCGTTCAAACTCATTTCTCCACCCCTCCCTCAACTACCATGTAATCTCTCTCTCTCTCTCTCTCTCGTTCTCCACCTCCTCTTCCTCCTTCTTCTCTTCTCTTCCTCCTCTCTTCCTCCGAGTCTTGCCCCAGACCCGGGCCCTCAGTAGGGCCTCCAGACGGACTCGTCCATGCGGCCCGAGGCGGTCATGGCGGTGGGTGAGTTGCTGTGGCTGCCGTCGGCGTCCACTCCGTCGTTCTGGCTGCTCAGGCTGGGGTTGCCCATCAGGCTGCCGCTGCCGCTGCCTGCCGACGCCCCGGTGCAGGAGCTCAGCATGCGGGTGGGCGAACGCTCGCCGGCCCCCGCGCCCGACACGCCACCGCTGCCCGCTCCGCCGGCCGGCACCATGGAGAACTGGTACGAGCCCGAGCCGGTGCCGTAGTACAGGTGGTACGGCGAAGAGTTGGCCTGGAAGTGGGAGCTCTGGTTCTGGTTGCCTGGGTAGGGCGGCGGCAGGTAGGTGTGGTAGCGGGCCGACGACATGCCTGTGACGCTCAGGCCACCGATGGCTGTGCTGGACGGGTTGGCCGAGTAGGTGAAGGCCCCGGGGTAGTGGACGTGGGGGTCAGGGAAGCGGGGCAGGGGGGACAGGGAGGCCGGGAAGGACCTCTGAGGGAACAGCTCGGTGGTGCCTGACAGAAAACAAACAGGGACAAGAAGAAAAACATTAGCATAATCGCTAACAGTAGTGCACACCAGCTGAAGAGAAGCTAAGCACAATACAACAGAGTTCGTAGGAATGTTCCTGACAGGAAATCTGAAATAGATTATAAGGAAATAAATCTTAGCATGAAATACATGTCATAAATATATATATTTACATTTTCAAACAGAAACACACATCACTCTTTGATCCACAGACTTTGATCGAAGTCTGTGCTGACAACACACTGAGAGAAGAAAACACTTTGTTTTCTGTCAAGCTCACACAGTACATCAGGCACAATGACAACATGTGCCATAAAATTGTATAAGATGGTGGGAGGTGTGGGAATCGTTAAAAATGTTGCAATCCTAAAATGCTCACATCAGGCATCAAATCTGACAAGGAGGCTACAGACAATAGTAGACTGACACAGACTGATGACAAGTTTGGCTTAATGAATGTGAAAGTTGATAACAGGAAGTCAGGGAAAGCTATAGCCTTAGACAGGATCTGAAATAGACGACTGTCAGCTATTAGTCACTTTTACCCAGACATCCTGACAAACTAGACTGAGCAACATACTTTCACCCTATGGAAGTTGAAAAGCCGGCCTTGTATGCACACATGGCTCACTGTATACATTGATAGCGCAGTTGGCAGCATGCGCTCCTTCATAAATCATACAGGTGTGTGTGTGTGTATGTGTGAGGGAAGTGTGAATAGACATTATTAGTCTACCTGTCTGGGTAACTGTTCATTAAATCATCCTTTGGACAGGTAGCACTAAGATCCTGTGTGATCTCTCACCTTCGGCATTCCAGCGCTTCATATTCATACAGGGAGCAAACGAGGTGAGGCCAGACGCCCCAGGGGCCGAGAGGAACATGCTCCAACCTGGAGCCTAGTACTGTTAAACCATCAACCCAGTAATGACTTACGTTTTATGATTTCCATAGAACTGCTAACGCAAACAGCCCGCCCATGCCAAAGTGCTGACTAACCATTGTGGGATGCTAAAGACTGTATTTATCATATGCTGCTCAATATGCAACTTAAGTGCTCATATAGCACAGGGGGTATTGTGAAACTGCTCTCTGCTGACCCCTTGCTGAAGTCTGCAGGAACTGCAGGGAGTGTAGTGTCCAGAGGGACAGTGATCACAAGATTGCTGTATGGAGATAATGGTGTTCTGGTCTGAAACTCAAGGTCAGCAGCTACAGACTTCTTCAAGTTCATGTTTGGAGCTTACTGTACATATGATGTCCATGCACCCAAGACTGACAACAGGGAAAAGGGGTTTTGGCTCCTCTTCTCCTAAGAATCTGCACATTGGTGCTTGTGGACTAATCATCACATGAGAGATTCTTTAACCACTGACTTTCACCATCTTTGTCGCACTGACTTACCAGTACTCATCTCTCTGTCTCATTCTCTCTCTCTCTCTCACTCTATCACTCTCTCTGTCTGGTGGGCTTAGGAATGAGAGTGTGGTGAAGTAACAGGTAATTGAGGTCTGGAACTGGTTTGGGTTTCATGTCCTGTGCGTCAATGACCAGACATGGGTCAACATGCGAGCAGGTGTGATGCGAATCTCTGCACCTGTGGGCTGTATGCCGTCACACACACACACACACACACACAAACATCATCACACACACACACACACATACATACACACTAACAATGACCACACAAACATATGTACACACATACTTACTCACACATAAGCACATATCTATACAAACACAAACAGTGCAAACACACACACACACACACACAGACATACAAACATACCCAGACACACGGACACACACAGACACAGACACACACACATGCACACACCTTTACACCTGTCTGTGACATATTTATCTTGTTTGCCTGCCTGCTGACAGTGGGGCAGGAGAATAGCCGTGCCCACGCTCTCCCAGAGGATGCTGGGAAGGCGCAGGGCAGAGAGGGAGAGAGGAAGAAAGAGAGGGCTGTATTTGTGTGAAAGCAAGCGCTCGCATGCCACCGCCCCGAGGGGTGGAGGATGCCGAACTTGCGTGCCACAGCCTCGTTGAAATGTCTGGAGAACTGGGTCCGTTTTCAGGCGCACAGAGAAGGGAAAAAAAGCCAGTTCCTTTGCAATTTCCACGGCTGCTGTTTTCCTTTTTCTCCAGAACATTTTCTACAGTTGAAATTCTCTTCTTTCTTTTTTGAAAGTAAAGGGAGGAGTGAGTTGTAGTGAAAGAATGAAAGAGAGAGAGGGATAGAGAGAGAGAAGGGGGGGGGGTGTGCTCTGCTTTTTTTTCTGTTTCCAGAGTCTAGCAGGCACGAGAGCGGGGGGCTCGTATCTGATTTCACGCAAGGAAAATCTGAGCTTTCAGCTGCTGTTGATTCGGGAAAAGAGGAGTCGGCTCTGCTAATTCCTCACGGACTCCCGGTAATCTCCCGCTCACTCTCCCTGCCCGTCGCCAGCAGAATGTGGGCTCACTGCCAGAACAAGGCAGGGAGGGTGTGGGGGTCTGGAGGGTGTGAGAGTGTGTGTGTGTGTGGAGGGGGGAGGCTGAGGTGACACTAAGTAGCACCTCACCCGAGTCCCATTCAGCTGAGCTGTCTGGCTCCATTATGGACAGTGAGTGGACACTCGACTCAGCATCGTGGGAGGTGCAGGAGCGCTCCTCTTAGACTGAGCGAGAGTCCAAGTGGACCATGGCAACCACAGCCTGGCACACGGCATCAGAGAATCTGTGAGTGCCACAGACACTGGCACACACTTGCCGGCTGTCTGAAATCCACCCTGTGCATTTTTTCCTCCTTGAAACGGTCTTGAAGGAACTCTCTAACCTCCTTTGTTCCTGTTAGGTGTACGCCAGAATGCTGAGCTTGTGGTAAAATACACACACACAAACACACACACACATCCACACTCATACACACACACACATTCATACACACACATGATCCCCATTAGGCTCAGCTGAAATGTGTTGACTCGGCTGTAGGGACGGCAGAGAGGGGACGGACCCCAGAGGGCAAGCTGGCACGACCCACCGTCTCGGATGTTCCCTCTCTCTCCCCCCTTTCTCTCTCTCTCTCTCCTTCTTTCTCTGTTTCTTTCTTCCTCAGTGGCAGACTCATACCGTTTCTCACTTTTCTCCAGAGTTTGACTGTTTTCACTCTTTTATTCCCTCTTTCTTCTTTTATTCTTTCTTTCTTTTTCTCTCTCTCTCTCTCGCTCCTTTTCTCTTACTCACTTAGAGGATGTCTGAGTATTCTGGGATTTTTATAGAGGACATAGCGTTCTGGAGTCATAACTGGCAAAGTCTGTGAATATGTGGTTGACTCTTGTGTGTGTGTGTGTGTGTGTGTGTGTGTGTGTGTGTGTGTGTGTGTGTGTGTGTGTGTGTGTGTGTGTGTGTGTGTGTGTGTGTGTGTGTGTGTGTGTGTGTATGTGTGCGTGTGCATGTATGAATATGAATTTTCACACATCTAGAATATACCTACTCCTGTAAGCATGTTGGCCTGTACCTGCATACATCTCTGTGTGTGTTCTCACCTGAGTGGGTTGTTGGCTTTGCCCAGAAGTCCACTAGTCTACACTGAAGCGTGTAACCCTGGTCCGCGCGGAGGTTAGCCTCATTTGCCTACACTAGAAACGGCCTTCGGTTGCTAGCGCTGGGGCGCGGCCCGGGCGTGTGTGTGCACAGAGGGGCTGCCCAGACCACCCATGCAAATGCTGGCTCTCACCTGTGAAGTGTGTTTACACGACCCCAATGCAAACCGGGGCTGGGGGGACTTGAGGGCTCACAGCTGTGGCGTGGTGTCCCAGGCAAATGAGGTGGTGTGGTCGAGAGCGGGATTGGTAGAGAGCACTGGACGCTCCGTGACGTTCAACGAAAGATGCGATTACATAGTGGCTGGCCACTTCCACGCAGCGCTAACCTGTTTGTGTTTGCACTGATTGATGTGTATCTGTGTCCTGTGTGGGTTTGCTCATGTTTACTTTTTTCTCTTCTGATGATCCCGTCCTGCAGTGGCTTTGCTGCGTGGCAGAAGGCTGGTGAGGGTCAGACAGAGATGGAGCGCTGGATGGAAATGACGGGCCTCCCACAGGCCAAAGAATCGGAGACTCAAATGAACACAAATGAAGGCCGCGTGTTTGTGCAGGCACCCAGGGCTCCTGCCACCACAGCCCCATGTCGCATGCAAATCCCCCATCTTACTGAGAGTGATACGCATGGACATGAGGCTGTATAAAACAACAGGCATGACTCAGGATGACACTCTGCAGCTCACGCAGGTGCGCCTGGGCCCAGACGGATCAGGTGGAGGTGAATGCAGGAGGTGACCTACAGTACACACGACGGCTGAGTGCTCTTTGCCTCAGAAGACTAGATGACAAAATCACACAGGAACCCACACAGAGATGATTGCAGGCTGCATTGAATTACCAACATTCCTTCACTCTTTTTTCCCTTCTCGTCTGTGTTACACAAACACACATTAATGCAATGTCTGTCAAATCTTTGATTTGTACGCATGTGTTTAGGTGAGTGTGTGTGTGTGTGTGTGTTTAGGTGAGTGTGTGTGTGTGTGTGTGTGTGTGTGTGTGTGTGTGTGTGTGTGTGTGTGTGTTGTTTGTGTGTGTGTGTGTGTGTGTGTTATTGAAACAGCTCTGTAGGGCCAGGTGACTCTCGCTGGCCTCCACATCCATGGCTGCATTCTCTAGTAAATATCCTGCTTGGCAGTTATGCAATCGCATGAAATGAAAACACCCCATTCCTCTCTCAGGGAAGACACTGCCGAGCCAGAGTCAGAGTCACAGATCCTTTACGAAAACTCAAACTCACGCATGTGTCTGTTCACAAGGCCATTAATCATTCAGAGGGCAGACACATGAAGAGAGGAAAAGAGACAGAGAGGGAGAGAGAGAGAGAAGGCAATGAAAGAGTGGAATTTTTAATTAGTCAGTCACAGAGTGCCACCCACGGTGCCAATACGCAAATGTCCGTGTGATGGTGAAGAAGGAGAAGGGGAGTGTGGCCGTGATTCAGTACTCGTTGGCGTGCGGGCAGCCTTGGCGGGAAAAGCAGTGGCCATATTGCCACGGGGCGTGCAAGGGATGCCAGCTGGGTGAGGGCGGAGCAGAGTGGGCGTCGGAGGAATGCGCCGGCACCAGCACTGCCCGCGGCCACAACCCAACGCCTCAGAAGATACGCCAAGGCCAAAACTCACACCGCACTGCGCCAGTGAGAGAGCCACGCCGAGCAGGCACACAGCAGCTCCTCTACATATCCTCCCCCCTTCTCCTCTTGCCACCACATCTGTTTACTCACTTGGGCCTGTCACCCCAGTGCAACACACCCCTTTCCCACCCTCTGCTAACCTCACTGAGCCATATCATCTACAGTTTCCTAAAAAAGAAATGATCGAATACATTTTTAATTACTTATTGATGCCCGATTCTACATTTTAATCAGTAGACTCACATTTTGATGCCCGATTCTACATTATAATGAATAGAATCACGAAGTCCTGTATCATGTTCTAGATCATGTTGTGTGTGTGTACTTCAGTGTTGAGTGTTTGTGTGTGTGGTGAGGTGGTGTTGCAGCGGATGTCTCACCTGTCCAGCGGAGGTCCTCCTCCACCTTACAGGGCTTCATGCCTCCTGAGGGGTCCATCTGCTCTGACCACAGGGCTGCACGAGAAGAGCACAGACAGAAACAAACGATCACTGATCAGGCCTGCACATTCCCTGTTTTTCACTAGTGTGGGTACTGGCAACCACCACACTCCACTTCAAAGCTTTACGGCCTTGGCCGCCTGGCATGCTACAGAGTGTAATTGATACATCAATCAGACACATTTGACTGATGCAGAAATGCCCCTGGGCTTTTCAACCTGCTCCATGGAAGCTGCTGATGACAAACAATTCAGGCATTTCAGATTGCTTACACTAATTTTGATTTGTTTTATCTTGCCAGCTGACGCCTGTTTTGGGGAGTGACGCGCTGACTGCTAGATTGTGTCACACGTATATGAACACACACACAACCGCACACAAACACACACACGTTCCCACATGTGGCAGGGTGGGCCTCAGTCCCCTCTCCACACGTCACAGTGGTCATGTTTATGCCTTATCGTGACTGCCGTGGTTGGGGGAAGGCCACACATTCCTGGTGTTATTGGCATCACGTTCTAAACGGCACATACCTATGCCGCATTCCTGCCGCACTGTCAGGGGGGACCAGGCGTGTGCGTGTGTGTGCGGCGTGTTTGAAACTTTCCACTGCTCTGACTCTGATGAGAATGGTTTGTTGTTGTTGGGAAACAAGGGTCATAAATTAAGTGTGTTGGGACACACCTGTGTATCGCTCTCCCAGAGTGTATTTTGTCATTTGCCATTGTTTACGTGTGTGTGTGTGTGTGTGTGTGTGTGTGCGTGTGCGTGTGCGTGTGAGTGTGTGTGTGTGTGTGTGTGTGTGTGTGTGAAAAACTCTGTGTTGTGTTCCAGATATGAAAGGCTTTCTGGGATTCCGCCTTAAGTGCTTCCAAAAACACCAGATCCTTCCATGGCCAACGTTTCAGAGGAGCATTGTGTGGAGCTGGAGGCTGCTGACAGGGCTGACTCAGCACAAGGGGCACAGAAAGAGAGGGAGAGAGAGAGATGGTGAGAAAGAGAGAGAGGGAGAGAAGGGGGGTTAAGAATGATAGGTGTATATATAGAGAGAGGGGGAAAGAGAGCTCTGCTCTTTTATGTCCTATACATATGGTTTTGGCAACCAAAAGTCACTCGCTCATGCCAATGCAGCGCTGTAGGTTTGATCTGATTTGATTTGACAGACAGAGTGAGGCAGAGGGAGAGGAAGAAAAAGGGTAAGAGGAAGAAAGAGAAAGTGAGATGGAGAGAGAGAGAGAGAGAGAGAGAGAGAAAGAGAGAGAGAGAGAGGATGGGGGGGCAGAGAAGTCTTACTGGCCTGTGATGTGATGAACAGAGAGCTGAGGAGATATTTTGGGGCTTTTAGGTTTGCATGTGACTGTGTGTGTGTGTGTGTGTGTGTGTGTGTGTGTGTGTGTGTGTGATAGGATACCAGTTGGTCTAAGGGGTAAAAGAAAAAGTGAAATAAGTGGTGTGTGGGAGCGTGTGGGACTCTGCTTCACACTCAACGGCCACACCGCAGGGATGTGCCAATTTGACATGCAAATAGCGGCTGTTTGCTCTGGGTCGGAGATGGCTTAGTTGTTACAAGCCAACCATCACGTACCGTCAAACACTGTGGGAATCCAAGCCACTACTACACCCACAGGCACATCGACCTTAAGCCCTCACACTCACACACAGACACACACACACAGACGTGGACACACGCACGGACACACAAACATACACATAGACACCACTCTGCAAACACTGCGCTATATAAAGACACACAAAAGCACACTTGCACCCGTCTACACTAAATCCATACACTATCTCTCTCTCTCTCTCTCTCATACATACACACACACACACACACACACACACACACACATCAAGCACAGCTGTAAGCGTCTGTGTTCCCTCAATGGCTCTGCTCTGCTTCCTCGACCAGGCTCTCTCGCGCACCTCTCTCCACAATGGCAAATTCTTACACATAAATGGGCTTATTCACCAGTGGCACACTGCAGCTGCCGCCATTCCTTCAAGAAAATAAACATTTCCTTCAAATATTTTGATTGGCCGGGGGACAACGTCAATAGCGGCGCTACAGATTACTGCTGTTATTAAGAGCGTCCCTTCAGGGGCGGGGCTAAAAGGATAAAAAAAAAAGAGATACAAACGAAAAAAAACAAAAAACAGAAATATTAATGTTGCGTAGTGTGTTCAGACGCTTGAAGGGCGGCGTTAGCATATGTCAGCTGATGAAGCAAGCATCACACACAGATGAGCGAATTAGGCTGACGGGGCTGGATGCTAGCGGACCCAAATAAACAGGCCTTGGCCTTGTGAACTACAGCGCTGGCCGGGGAGATGAAAGGGCTGCGGAGCCAAGATGGCGGCCGCATTTGCAAAGGGGTGTGCTACGCGCCCACCATAATGAAGCATGTCATTGAGACACTCTGAATGCCGGGCCTTGTGCCGACTTCCTGTTTCGCTCTGGCCCTGGGCGTCGACAGAGAGAGAGAGAAGAGAGAGAGAGAGAGGGGTGGGGGGGAGTGTTTAGGTGCCGGAAGAAGGGATCACAGCCACCATTTAGCTTATACGGGACATTTGATATGTCTTATGCACTCCCGCTTAAAACATTAGTAAAAAGAAACATGAAGGTCAAAAAACACCCTCTTCCAGCCCTGCTTCAGGGCCCACGCCTCTCAGTCCCCTCCTCTGCTTTCCTCTCCACTCCCCCCACCTCCTCTGCTTTCCTCTCTCCTCTTTTCTCTTCTCTCCTCCTCCTCTCTTTCTTCGTCTCCTTTCTTGGTGGAAGTCTGTCATTGGCCTTGTTTGTCACATCTCTCATTACAGATAGACCTCACTGAACTATCTATCATCTCATTCCACATACAGTATAAATTGCTGAGTCGTCGCCCCCACCCCACCCACAATGTATTCATATTTTTTCTTATGTTGATCATTTCAGATGATACTTTTTTTGGAGAGAGATTTGTTTGCACCTCAGATGGATTGCGGTGACTGCAGCGAGCAAGGAGAGGAACTCGCCGAGGCCCACAGGAGCACTTCCCATATGCTGCCGGCTTTCGCCAAAGCAACACCACACAAACTACACCCTTGTCAGCATTACAGGGACACCTTAATCCTGGATGGGTTTCCCTTATCTTTGATCTTTCGTCTCTTTTTTAATGCGGAAACTCTACTCGAAGAAGCGAAAAGTTTAATCCACCCAAGCTTTATCTGTCAAACAAAGGCCCCGCTCTGGGTCCGGCCAGACGGAAAGCCAAACGAGCCCAGGGGAGGACCGTGAGGACTCCTGAGTCTCCTCCATGGGGACCTGTGTCCTGAGCAGTCGTGAAGCGTCCTACACTCACCCCATTGTGCACTAAGCTTGTTGCTCTTATTCCTGCAGTGACGCTGTGCTTGTACATGCTTAATGAGCTCCTTATGGGAAGCCTCTGATCGCAGTAGTATCAGAGGAGGGGTGGGAGGGACAAGGGGGTAGATGGACCCAAACAACACGGCCTCCTCTTGAGAAGCAGGAAGTTGATGGTTGCTGCACTCTGATTCACTGCAAGGCGACTACAGAGATCACTGCATACAATGTTTTTTGATATACCCAGGACAACTGCTGGAGGCCCTGAGGCCATTCTTGTGGTGTTGCACTGTTGTTAGTGGGAAATACCACAGCGTTGTTTCAGTCTGCTAATGCTGAGCACTCTGCTTGGGTTTTGTGTCTACTGGGGATCCTCTGGAGTCTGTGGGTTGTACTGACCCCCTCCCCAAACACCTACCACACACACTGACGACTGCCTGCTGTTCACAAGGTAAGACGCAGAAGTGGAGCTCGGGACTTTACAAAGTATTACTCCCCCTCTCCTGCACCACCCCACCCAACCCCACGACACGCTCTGCCAGGAGCTTGTTTGATCATTGGCTGTCATCACTCAACCAGAAGCCGGGAGCCATCCACAATGGCCACACATGCACACACACACAACACACACACATGCACACACACACACACACACAGACAAATGTGCACACACACACACGCATTATACAGGGGTTTTAGGGCTCTCATCAAAGCGCTGAGCACTTGACTGAATGGCAAGGCGGGTAATGCCAGCATCTGATATCTTACCTTTTGGCGAAGAACACAAAGGTGTTGGAACCGAGCAGTTCGTAAGATGATACAGCCTTTGAACGCACCATGGCCTGATTGGGTAGATAATATCGCCTTTGTCTTGGGGGTGCTTTTTTGTACGGGGTAGACGAGTGGAAGATAAAACATCTGGACAAGTCTGGCGGTGCTGCGAACGCTGCACACACGCGGCCGGGAAATGAGCTTGGCCTTTTGTCTGCCTTTTACAAAACGCACATCGGAGGGGAAAGGCCAGAGCCCATGGGCCTGATTCGATGGGGTCTGTGAAATCGAGTCCCCACTCCCCACACCCCGTCCTTTCCTTCAGTTCCCTTAAAACGAGTCTTATGGAATGCAGACGTCGCTTTCTGGGTGCCTCTGCCACGCTTAAGGAAGCCAACAACATTCTCCGCATATCACCGCCGAAGGAGGAGGGAACGAAAAGAGAAAAAACACACACACCTACACAGACACATACAGACACACATCTGACTTTGGAAAAGCCAGAATAACAATTTAACCCCACTTGTCTGAGTGTTGGATTTGCTCGACTTGCACAGACAAAACCACACACAGATTTGGGCGCTGCCTCTCACCCTCCTTCCCTCCCTCCCTCCCTCCCTCTCTCTCTCTCTCTCTCTCTCTCTAACGCACGCCTCTTGGCTCGTGGTGTGTGCCTAGTGCAAAACAGGTAGGGAGTGTGTAGAGCGGCGCCTGCCAGCACAGAGCTGCGCTGAGAAGTCCTGTCGCTGCATGCCTGCTAATGAGCTCTTAATTACTCCGTCTGTCTGGCCCACTAACATAGTACGCAGCGCTGGCACGTCATGTTTGTATGTATGTGTGTGTGTGTGTGTGTGGGTGGGTGTGCGAGTGTTTGTGTGTGCCTGTGTATATGTGTGTTTGTGTGTGTGGCTGGCTGTCTGTCTCCCTGGGCTGGTTGTGTTTGTGTGTGTGTTGTGTTTGTGTGTGTGGCTGTCTGTCTCCCTGGGCTGGTTGTGTTTGTGTGTGTGTAACTACAGTCATGCGTGTATGCGTATGAGCGTGTGTGTGATAATGTGTGCCTATGTTGTGTTTTTCTTCAAATCTAGGGCAGTGCTCTGCTAGACGTGTCAGCACATTCCCTGATGTCATTTCACATCGAAGGCAAGCAAGGCAATCGCTCACTGGACGATGCCCCTTGCAGGGTGACAAAAGACCTACACATTGTGTCAAGAACATTTCTTTTAACAGAGCAGTCTAATTGCAAAGTGTTGAAGGCTTATAAATCTAACAAAGGCCTGTTCACGGTGTAGGAGACTGGAGGTGTGTGGCATGTGTTTACGTGTAAACAGAGCCGTATGTTTGCTAAATGTGACCTGTGATGAGGAGACTATTTCTGCTGGAGCCGAAATGGCAGCAACCGAGTCGTACAATTGTGCTATTTATACAGGCAGATGCCAGGCACATTGTGTCACATAGAAATCTGATGAGGAGGGTGGGTGGGTGGGGGGGGGGGGGGAGCAGGGAACTGGTGTCTCTCTTGCTTGTATTAAATTATTTTACTGATGACTGTAGGGAAGTTTCTGTGTCACTTACATTACACGTTAAGATATGTGCTTGAGGTAAGGACACACCTCTCCCTCCTCACAAACACACACACACACACACACACACACACACACACACACACACACACACACACACACACACACACTGCCGGCGGCAGAAATAGGCCCTATTAATGTGTTGTGTCTGTGCTAGGGAGTGTGTGTTGTAATGGTGGCTGCCTTTGAGCTGTGACGGCTCTATAAAAGGCTAATTCCTCTCCAAATCCCCCTGCAGCTATGGATATAGAGACCGAGACAGAGACAGAGAGGGGAGCAGCTTCAGCAGATCCGCTCAGCCCTGCGGCTCAAGCCCTCCACAGGCACTCACGCTCACTACAGCACTGGGCGATGGAGCTCAAGAGGCATCCAGCGACCAGGAAAACTTCACAAGATCAGTGTGAGATCTGACAGCCACAATCACAAAGCTACTTATTTCTCTTTCTCACTCTATCTTTGTTTATTCTCTCTCTGTATATACACACACACACACACACACACACACACACACACACACACACAATTATGTATCACCTATTGCATTGCCCCGACCCCACCCATGAGAACCACTGAGTGGGTGGAAAGGTTTGGTGTGTCTTGGTGTGAAATGAGTATTTGTGTGTGTGCGTGAACGAAAGAGTAAGAGAGAGAGAGAGAGAGAGAGAGAGAGAGAGAGAGACATAGCGATCAAGAGCGAGGGAGAGCATAGGTGTGGAGTTGTCGCAGACCTCTCTTCACAGTTCCAGGCACAGAGAGACGAATGTGTCGAACGCACGCCGACATGAAAGCCTTCTTTTCATGAAAGCGGCTTTCCTCCCTCATGCACAAATCAACACCTCCCACCATTACACTTGCAGTAAGGCAGACTATAGTCTTCACCTCATTATCTGCAATCAGCGCACAAACACAAACACAAACACTCTTGTTGGTTGAGGTGAGCATGCTTTTGGCTTTGGCCATGATGTGGGTGCATATGTGTTGTGTGGCTGAGAGATGCCTGAGGTCGGCATGGCAGAGGGACTTGAGCTTTGGCAACGCTGACCAACCTCTACCTGACCCTGTCCAGTGTCGTCCGACATACTCAGGGCACTCAGGGACAGATTTACTAATCCACACACACACACACACACACACACACACACACACACACACACACACCCTACACTAACACACACATACAGACAGACAAAGACGGTTATGTACAAAAATAGGCAAACGTGTGGGCACACACAAACGTAGACACACAGACATTCCTCCAGCAATTCCTAATCAAGCCCCTCTACCTGCTTGAGCCTGTCGCTGAGCTAAAACATACACTTGGCAGCCCTCAGAATCCCTTTGTTTGTCAGACTCGTCTCAGACCTGCTCTAAAGGCTCTGAGTGGGATCAAGCATGGCTGTCTACTCTACGCCCAACCAAGGGCTGCACATAGGCCCAGCACAGGCCATGGCTGCCACTCCACTGTACACATATGATAGAGGCATACTGTTTTTACATTGCCAATTCAATTCAAAAGAGTGGGTGAGAAGGGGGAGTTGTAGTCGCATGGAGTGGCATAAAATATCTTTGGGGGCAGATGGTAGTGAGCTCTGATTTGAGAGGATTTATGAGTTGTTGGAAGAGGTTGGCCTACCTGGCTCTTTGTTCTTCCCTGATCGACAGCAGTTTAAGTTAAAACATGGCTGCGTGGCTTGGATTTTTAATACCTTTCAGTATGTCAGTTTGCGTGGTTCCATCAGTTCATGCGTAATTACTCATGTATGTTGTAATGTCGAATGTTGAGTGTGCTAGGATGAATATGTGTATGTGTGTGTTAATGTGTGTGTGGGTCTATCTGAGCTTGCATATATAAAACTGTGTATAATTGGTTCTAATTTATAGGCAGAATCATGTGTAATATAGTGTTTCTGTAGGCGTGTGTGTGTGTGTGTTTATGTGCCATGGAGAGGTGAGTGGATGTCTCTCCTACCTCCAAGCTGAGAAGTGGACGAAGTGAAGTGGCCCTGGTGGGTTTGGCGGTTGCCATTGTTGGTCATCCTGAGTCTCTGGAAGCGCTCAATCTCACTCATGCGGTCTGTGAAGGGCATCTTCTGAGGATCCTCCATTTTCACTCTGTGACCTGCAGGCAGAGATAAATTCACGCCTTGGAATCACGTGGTCCTGCCATCTTCCATCACACCAACTCACACACACACACACATGCTCACATACACACACACAGATTTTGTCTGTGCAGAAGTTCATGTGTTGCAAGTATGAAATCATTTCACACAACATTGCCGGGTAGCAGCAGAAGCACGAGACTTGGGAGAGCATGTGGTAAGATACGGAGGAAACAGGAACCATGAGGAGAACTATACCATGTCATGAGAGGCCCTATGTGTGTCAATGAGTTCTCAGCTCTCAGCCCCCCCCCCCCTTCCTCTCTCAGTGAATCTGCAGTCTGCAGTTCCACCTCACTACATCCCTGCATTTCCCTGCTTCCAAAGCAGCCCGAATGACTCAGGATTTCTTGTGCCCTAAAAAAATGTCAGCATTAAGGTTGGAACCACAACCACAGAATGGAAAGTACTGTTCCTCAAAAAGACTTGGACCAACGGCAGACCCAAAATAAGAATCAAGTAACTGCAAAAGTAAAATGGTGGCTTGTTTGAAAGGTGTTGCTAGCTGTTAGGCGGCTTTGCAGTGCAGAGTCCTACACCAAAGTAACTAGCTCATGTTGGAACTGACTCTTTGCTGTGTGTGCAAAGGCTTTGCATGACTAGGTGGTGGACCTGCACCCAAAACAGATTCTCGGAAAATGTTTGCACATACACCTATTTTTGAAAGAAGTTATATAACTTTAGCACATTAGGTTTGTGCTTTAAACTGCCTCTCTCTGTGTGTGTGTGTGTGTGTGTGTGTGCATACCTGTGTGTGTGTGTGTGTGTGCATAACTGTGTGTGTGAATGGTGTGTGCACAATTTTTGTTTTGCTCTTTCTTTTGGAAGGGAAGCACGCACATACTAGTTGTAAGACTGTAGAAGTGAGAGTGGGTGTGGTTGTGTTTATATGTGCTATATGTATGTGTATGCACATGCAAAGTATAATAGCGCTCTATCACTACACTCCTTTGCTGCTAAAAAAAGTATCGTTCAAGTGCAAGAAACACAGCCTAATGGCCCACGTTATGAGAGAGAGAGAGAGAGAGAGAGAGAGAGAGAGAGAGAGAGAGAGAGAGAGAGAGAGAGAGAGAGCACGTACAGTCAGACAAGCTGTGGAATTGCAAAGCAGTCTGGTCAGGTCAAACAGACTGGTGGGGCACACGAGTCTAGGCCCAGGAGAATTCCCCTAGGAAAGTAACTTTGCAACTCCTCCACGTCAGTGAAATAACAAACGTACGTATTCTCTAGCAATGTCTCTTCCTGTAAGTGTCCTCAATCATACTTACAATGCAGTGCAGTGCAGTGCTGTGGGACACTGCAGACATCTTGCAGAAGTGCTCATTCTCCACAACCAGTGAAATTACTGATGAAGTACGTGAGCACATGAGGCTACCTCACAAGCCTTTTAGCCTTTGCCTTTAAGATGTCATCTTACTGAGTAAGAACTTAGTAAACTCAAGAAAGTAGATCTGTACAATGTGGAATCTGAGAAGTTCCAGGGCAAAGCATATGTTGATAAAGCTTGACATGAAAACAGCTCATTCTACATTCTTCACAGTCTGGGCTTTGTTTCTGGTTAACCATTTGAAGACCTCTGTTCTGGGCATTTACAGACATCCCAACCTGCAAAAAGCCATTTCAGGGAGGTATCACGAAGCCCCCCCCTCCCCAAAATAAAATAAAATAAAATACTAAATACTAAAAAAAAAAAAGTTTAGCCTACTTAGATACTGAAATACAGATTAATATGTTTGTTCAATAATGTCTAGTCAGTACACCAAATAAGGAAGGCCTATATAGATAGTAATTGTGAACATAAAATATGTAGATCTTGCAGTTTGGTCTTTTCCTGTAGCCTTGGCAACTAGCCATCTAGTGTAGACCTGAATAATATGCACATGAATTGACACTAGTTAAACTCACCTCAACATGTTTTTTGCAATCATTTAACCCGCCATGGGCAATGCTAAAGTCACTGTTACAAACAGTGCAGCGTGCAAGACTAGGCCTATCATTATTTTTTACTCTTATAAACAAGGGTACACTTTGAAATGGGTCTTACATTTTCTTTTTTTTTGGGGCACTGACTCTGCCGTGAATCTCCTGTTCCTAGATACACTGAACTAATTTAGTTCAGGAGAAAAGAGATAAAAAGCTCGCCTACACTGAAAACTGATTGGTCGATTTAGCGAAACAGGCCAATCAGGATGTTCTCTGTCTTGGATGCGCTCAGACACACACGCACCACCCCTCTCTCTCTCCCCCTGTCTTGGCGCTACACTCCAGATGCACACGCGATTTTAGGTCTCCCTCTCGCGTATGGCGCTCTTGATCGCTTGCTCTAGATTCCGGAGATTTTATCTAATTTGCGGGCGTCAGGGAGCCACTATCAATATGCGGGAGACTCCTGGAACTTCCGGGAGACTTGAGATGTCTGCATTTAACACAAAGCAAGGCTTCCAGGTCCAGTTGAAGCATCATAATATAAAGGATTAATCCCTTGAATATCTCTGGAACCATTTCATAGAGGCAAAGGGGCACCCTTCATCTGTGGCACTTCAGATCTGTGCTCCTTACTGGATCTTGCTGTGTCTTCTAAACCGGGGCAACCGTCCAACCGTCTGTTGTCTCTTTGTCGGGCTGAGGTTGAGAACTTCCATCAAACCTTAAATCATGGCTTCACATGGCACACCCATGGTACATGGCACCTTTCAGTCACTTCATAGAATTGTCTCAATTGATGCCACCACACTGGTTGCTCCCAACATTCAGAATATCTTCCATCTTCTGTCAGTCAAGAGGGGTTGTTCCTCAACAACTCATACTGTAGGTTTCAAGTCATGGTATATATCTAAGCTCATTGTCCCCACTGTACGATGCCTCCAGGGGAACTTCTCCACAATGGTGGTGTTCTTTGTCAGCGGGATCATCCCTGCCATAGAGAAGTCCACCCAATTCTCCTTCCCCTTCACCACTGCATTGACTTACCTCTTAACAGAGGAATCTGATACATGTCTTCATCATCCAGGCCCAGAGCAAGCCTTTGCAGAACTCCACCAGTGTGTTTGGGCCCTGCGAGGGAAACAAGCAATAGAGCGGTATCTAAGAACCTGTGTGGAGTGTCTCGAGTGGACCGCACCAACGCCCACTGCACCAAGCATGCCCAACCTGCCACCAGTCTTTTTCAGCAACAACTTGGTCCTCCTGACTTGCGCCTATCTGGGTGAAAGTTGGTGAGGGCTAACAGCTTAACCTAACCGCATGCGAGCATCCAACTGTCCTAGCGTTGGGTGCTCTCTGTACACACTGAATCTGTAAAACATATTTCTCGTTTAAAATAGCAGAACAACACAAGCGACAGAAAGAAAATAGAAACAGGGTGTCCAGCCAAAGTTCAGATCAAAATGTCCCGCCGCATCGTGCTTTACACCACTGTGTCGCGTCACATCCAGTTAGGACAGTCCAATTGAAAACAACGTCATCAAACAGATTTTGTCGTTAACGCTCACTCACAACGCATGCAGTTCGGACACTGTGTAAGAGAAGTGGTTGTAGTTACTTTACTGTAATCTAAAGTTCGCTTCTTTATAAAGAGTCTGTGGTCTGCATGGTCTGAAAAGAGAACTACAAGTAGCCCATGTTATGAGAACATGTTCATAATATATTGGATAAGCTCACGGCATGGTCCATGTTTCAGAGTGGCAAAAGAAAAAAAGACAATTAAGAGCTTCCCTTGATCACCAGACATACTGCCAAAATAGCAACAACACATTTATCTGCAATCAATCTCAAGAGCCATTGTTGATCTGGTTGTCACCTCTCATCTGAAAGTCCCTAATCTTCTGCAAAGGCCAAGCTTATGACGTATTGTGAAGAGGGAAGTGACACACTTTAGAGGGAAGTACATAAATACTAAAAGTCGGACGGAGAAGGGGTTGGTGTGTGTGTGTGTGTGTGTGTGTGTGTGTGTGTGTGAGAGAGAGAATGCGTGTGTGTGTGTGTGTGGCACAAATGCGTTCTGTGAAAGCTCGGCTACCCTAGAAGTTGTTTGACGTACAAAGTGAGCTGTAGAGAAAAAAAAAGCCCTGGAGTCTTCCTCACCACAAATATACACGTGTGTGTGTGTCACGCACGCACACACACACACACACACACACACACACACACACACACACACACACACACACAACCCAGCCATATCTTCTCTTATAGATCTCCATATCATCTCCACATGCACTCACATGAAACCACACATAAAACATACACACAAACACAGGATGAAAAGGAGGTGGGGGACTCTCTAATGGAGCTTGGCAACTTTAATGCAACTATCACTGGGCCAAGAGGAAAAACACACACACACACATGCGCATGTGGGAGGGAACATGTGGACATTCTGTGGTTTTGAGCCTGGCATCTCCACAGAGTGGCCTAATGTGGGGTAATGGCCGGATTTGAATATTTTATCACGATATAAAGAGGGGCACCAGACGCGGTGATATGGATTTTGCCTGTGCTGCCTCTCTACTGACCCCTGGGTAATATATCTCCCCCCTCCACCTCCACTCTGCACCCATGGGCGATGTATCACTCGTTTACTGATCTGGCCTGTGTCCATTTGATGGCACTCACACACGTGTGAATGTGTGTCTGTGTCTGTGTGTGTGTGTGTGTGTGTGTGTGTGTGTGTGTGTGTGTGTGTGTGTGTGTGTGTGTGTGTGCGCGTGTACGACTTGGGCAGGAGGTTGAAAAATGCTCTGTTTTGTTCTCCCAGTCATTTTCTGTGTCGCCTCCTGTATCTACAGTATCTACACACACATCCTTCAAAGAGCGAGCGTGCACATTCGCTGAAAGATTCGCTGAGGTATTGATAAGCCTTTCATAACACAACCTTAAGATGTGGTCTGCAACAATTCACATAGGCATATGAGGTGGGTCCATGTGCCCCAGATAGGCACGCGCCCAAGTGTCAGTTGAGTCATCCGTATAGGCCACAATCAAATGGCTCTGTCCCACTACACTTGGGAGAGGGCAAGAGGCTGGCAAAGGACTGTCTTCTGGCTCATTTGTGGTGATCTATGATTAATTGGCGGGTTGCTTGGGGATGAAACTGAAGCTTTCTATAGTCTCTCTCTCTCTCTCTCTCCCTCTGTCTGTGTGTGTGTGTGTGTGTGTGTGCACACTCTGCAGCTCCAGCAGGCAGGTTTGGATGCCCACGACTGCCTCTGCTGCCACCAGGCCTGCTCCTCATTATCACCCCCCATCCCATAATATCCCATAACAACCCCCGCACCCCCAGCACGCAACCCCTCATTTACTCTGTCCCTCTCTCTCTCCCTCCCCACTCTGACCACAATTTCTCTCTTTTCACTTGCTGTGTTTCCTTTTTGTTTTCGTTGCTCTCTCTATCTCTCCCGCACCATTTCTCTTTTTCTCTCTATCTCTTCCACTCGCTCTCTCAGGCCTTTCCTCTTCCTCACTGCCACTGTCTGAGATAAGAACAGCTCCAGTCATCGCCCCTCTGAAGCCAGCTGGACATCGACAGACCCTCGCCACCGCACTCATTGTCGGAGATCTCAGCTTACTCCTCTTCTGGACTGCTGCCTTCCCTTCAAGTCCAAACACCCACAGCAGAGCCACACGACTGAACGTCCCCACAAGACCGTTGGAGTCTGTGGCGGTATCTGTCGAGGGGGCCCCTGGCTTTGTTAAAAACATGGCATCTCACTGGGAGCCTGCTGATAAATGCTCTGAGCTGTTTCCCAAAACCTTGCTTGAGGTGTGACCCTTGTGTTGTTGTGACCACCAAGGGTACACCGCACACACACAGAGGGGCTGGGGGTGTCAAGTCTGAGGTTTTTCAGGGCCCGAAGTCAGCATGGGTGTGTTGGTGGTGGTGGTGCTAGTGACGGAGGGGGCTGTAGTCAGTATAAATATTTCATGTATCAGGGTGCACTTAGGTGGGTGCGCGCTGACTTTTCTAGTAATGATATCATAACCACAAGGCAAATGGAGGCTGCCTGTAGGGAGGAGGCCCGCGCTGCACTCAGCCTTGGCCCCAGAGTCACACCGAGAGGCACCATTACGTTTACTGGCCCTCTGATCTGCACAGAACCCCTGCTTCTCTGAACGGAGTAAGCACACCCTCAAACATAGAGTACACAGAGGGGTGTGCAACTGCAGAGTACGGGTGAAGTACAGAACCCTCGTAGGTCTCTTCCTGTAAAGACCAAGCTATGTTCCATAGTTTATTTCTCTATCTTGCATTTGCTATTATTGTTATTATTGTGTTATTACGTTAAGCAAGGTTTTGGGAAATGACATCTCGTCCTAGTGAGCTCTTAACTACTAGGACCTAGTGAGCTCTTAACTACTCTCCCTATGCAAATAGGACCTAGTGACTCACTGAGTGTGCAGCAACAGTGCACCCAAGAATTCTTTAGACTATACATTTCCTCATCTTCATATGATCTCCCTCCTTTCTCAACTTCACTTCCTTCAGCTGAGAGCTCCATTTCTCCCTGACTGAGAGACATATGTAACACAGGCACTCTGTGTTAGCAGGACGGGAGTTCTCTCTCTCTCTCTATCTCTTTCTCTCTCTCTCTCTCTCCCTCTATCTCTCTCTCTCTCTCTCTCTCTCTCTCTCTCTCTCTCTCTTTCTCTCTCTCTGGTGAGCTGGCCCGGAGCTCTACTCTATCTCCACTGTAAACGGCCCTACGTGCTCTGGCTCATGCTCTGCTCATTCGTGCACAGGGGCATATTTGAAGTGCAAATATTTGTCAGGGAATCATGCAAACGGGCCTCGATACCGGGGGATTGATAACACACTCCCTGATTGATTCCCCCGGTAGGATCCTGTGCGCTACGCCCCGGAGCGCTCTGAGGCAGCTCCACAGGTATGGCCTGTGATAGGGGCCACGTCTGCTGCCACGTTTCGCCTCCGAGAGGGACGGATTCAGAAAAGGCGTGCAGCAGGAGACGGCCTGGCTGGTGGGGGCAAAGGGGAGAGCATGGCGAGGTGTTTACTGTTCCCTCTGTGAGTTTGAGGAGGTTGGCCAAGACCTACTGCTATCGGTCCTATTGAGGGACCGATCGAGGCATTGTGAAACCACAGAGTGTGTTGGCTTGCTCTTGTGTGTGCTCGTGTATGTGATTGAGTGCGTGTGTCAGTGTGTGTGAGTGGCTGTTGTGAGATGAAAATGTGTGCGTGTTCATGTAATCCAGTGCATTTTTGTATCTACAAACGCACCAAATCATATCAAACAATGTAAAAAGTCAAATTTGTGACAAAATATGCGTCACAGTATTGGTGTGATGTGAGTGTGTGTGAATGTGTGTGTGTTCATTTGCAGTGGAAGGAGATGTTTCGAAGTCGGTTGGCGTGCAGCGCTGTGCACCTGTCTTCCTCTTCCTGTGTTAGGCACAGCTCTGGATGGGGGCCTCCTTTCCGCCCCTCTGCATCTCCCATCAACACCCTCAACCCCCACCCCACCCCACCCCACCCCCACACGACTTCCCCTCTGTGAGGCTCACTGCTCCCAGTTAGACGGAACGAGTTGATGGCAGTGCTGTCTTGGACCGGGGCGCACTCTTGAGAGTAGCTGGGGGAGGATGTGGCTATCGCTTAGCATGAGGAATGACGCCTGTGTGACTTTCTTCTTACGTCCCCAACTCTCTTGAGTCAAAGATGTGTGCAATTTTTCCTTGGAGTGTCTTACAGTCACTTATATCTTTCTAGCTGTATTTAGATCCATGTCACTTTCACTGTTTCCATCTGCTTAATGACAGGGTTGCTTCAGAACAGAACAGATTTGTGACTCTCAGGAAGTGACTAGTCAGCTGTGGACAGAATGGTGCACAACTAAACTCCTCCAAAGAAACTGCTTTAAAACGTGGATAGAGGCTAATTTAAGAAAACATAAAGGCCTTTTCTCCTTCTCTCTCACTCCCACTCTTTCTTTTGGTCTCACGCCCTTTGACTCTCGCTCTGTTCTCTTCCTCTTTCTTCTTCTTCTATGACAGAAGAGGAATAATGCACTGTGCATGCATATGTGACACTTACTATGGGGTACGTGTGTGTGTGTGTGTGTGTGTGTGTGTCATATATGTGTGTGTTTGTGTGTGATCTATGTGTGTGTGTGTGTGTGTATAAGGGATGGGTTGTGTTTGGATGGAGGGCATGTCTGGACTGGAAAGATGAGGGGATAAAAGCGGGTAGGAGAAGTGTATTGTAAAGCACCCAGATCCCCCCTGGAACAATGAGCTGGAGCCCTGCACCTCCACACCAGCAATCCTCCCCCTTTGTGTCAGCTCTATGCACACCGCTGTGTTTGGAAACCAGCAGGCATGTATGGCTGCATGCACTTGTGTTGGCTTTCTAGTTCCTCACTATTCAGCGCTCTTTCACACAGTGTGTGTGTGCGTGTGTGTGTGTGTGTGTGTGTGTGTGTGTGTGCGTACGTGCGTGTGTGTGTGTGTGCGCGCGTGTGTGTGTGTGTGTGTGTGTTGAGATTGACTGTGTGACATGTCCTATTTAGATGCTGGAGGTGAGAGGCTGAGAGTTGCTCTGAGGTGACTGCAGCGTGGGTGCAAGAGCCAACAAGGTGCTAAAATGGTGGGCTTAGACTGAGGGGACAGCGGACTTTCACTCCATCTGTGTTTGCGGCTCAAGAGAAATGTCTGTGTGTGTGTGTGTGTGTGTGTTTTGGTGCAGGTGTGACAGTGTTTGGGCTTGTGTGTGTGTGCGTATGTGTGTTGGTGTACGTACATGAGGCATGCACTCTGTGTGTGTGTGTGTGTGTGTGTGTATGTGTATGTGTGTGTATGAGAAAGAGAGAGAGAGAAGAGAGAGAGAGAGAGAGAGAGAGAGAGAGAGAGAGAAGGTGCGCATATGTGTGTGTGTATTTCTCAACTCATTCCCATCAAGCTTTCAAAGCTGTGGGACCGTGTTGCAGCTCTAGCTGTCAAATGCGTCAACAAGACGCCAGCAGATGTGTCAAACGGTTTCGGTTTTACACTTCAGCAGAGAGAGAGAGAGAGAGAGAGAGAGAGAGAGATTGGTACACACTGTCCTGTTTAACAGGAAGGCAAAGCTTTGTATTGCAGTCTCAAAAGTGTATGCAAACATGTACATCTGTTCATTACAAAAGGTTGCTACTTGTACAAATACTCTCCTCACAAGGGATATCTACTCACACATCTACTCATAAGCCATGTGGAACTACCCAGTGTGCTACTCTCCCAGAGAAGTGAAACAACTTTAATCTCTTCTGTCAACTCTTCATTCACCTCCACTATAGTCAACTCAAAACTGTCCCTGTTCTCCTGCCATCCATTTCACAGTCTAGCAGACCTCTAAACATGATTGTGTGAAAAGAGAAAGGAAGCCAGAAGAGAGAGGGGAGGACGAGAGAGAGATAAGGAGAGGAGAGGAGAGGAGAGAGTGAAAGAAGGGAGAGTCACTAGACTAGGCCCCCCCCCGCTCCTCCACTCTCTGTTTGCCGTTGGGATTACTGACTCTCCCGCTTTACTGGAACGTACATCACGTCTCGGTCCATCCGTTTATTTGCAGAATTTTCCCCGCTGTTAAAAGTGCAGAAAAATAAATAGCTGAATCACAGTGAGGGCCGTGTGCTGCCTGCTTTCCAGTAACCTGCACGCCCGGACGCCCCACAGCCAAACCCGCTGCCCTCCCCAACGCAGAAAAAGGAGGAGGAAAAGGGTCAGTTTATTATCATAACGCAGTAATGGAGAAAACAGCCCTCTGCGCCCCCCACCACCCCCTCCTTCCTCTACACTCATGGCCCATTAGCTTTTCTAAAACGAGATGTAAGCTCTTATTAAATTAGGCTGAAGACGCGGTAACAGCCCTGCTCCTGCGCCTCAGCATAAACATGGATGCGTGCCTGAGTGTGTGTGTGTGTGTGTGTGTGTGTGTGTGTGTGTGTGTGTGTGTGTGTGTGTGTGTGTGTGTGTGTGTGTGTGTGTGTGTGTGTGTGTGTGTGTGTGTGTGTGTGTGTGTGTCTGTGTGTGTGTGTGTGTGTGTATGTCAATATAGTGTGTGTGTATGTGTTTATGTATGTACCTCAGTGCATGTGCGTATGTGTGTGTATGTGTGTGTGTTTGTGTGTGTCTGACTGAACATCTGTATGTGTCTCTGTGCTGTATGTGTCAGTATGTGTGTGTGTGTGTGTGTGTGTGTGTGTGTGTGTGTGTGTGTGTGTGTGTGTGTGTGAGAGAGAGAGGGAGAGTATGTGTGTGTTTGTGTGTATGTGTGTTAACTGCAAAGTGTTTGGGGTAATGAGGGCAGGGGAAATAAATGAAGATGCAAGTCAAATCAAATGGCCCTTCCTTAGCACTGAGGGGACACTCAAAAAAGATCTGTGATTTGAAATAGGAAAAGAAGTGTTGCATTTGGAGGAATGTGTGTATAGTGTGTGAAGTCTGTGGAGTAAGTGTGAGTGTAAAGTGTGAGTGTGGAATGTGAGTGAAGTGTGTGTAAAGGAGTGTGTGTGAGTGTAAAGTGTGTGTGGAGAGTGTGTGAGTGTGTGTGTGAGTGTGAATGAGTGTGAGTGTAAGTGTGAGTGTGTGTGAGTGTGTGTGTGTGTGGAGTGTGAGTGTGAGTGAGTGTGTGTGAGAGTGTGTGAGTGTAAGTGTGAGTGAGTGTGAGTGTGAGTGTGAGTGTGAATGAGTGTGAGTGTGAGTGAGTGTGAGTGTGTGTGTGTGTGTGTGAGTGAGTGAGTGAGTGACTGTGTCCCCAACTTCCCGGCTCCTGACTCTGTCTGTGGCGGCACTGTTTGACGTCAGGACAGAGACAAGGCATTCCCTGTGTGTGGGAGTGTGTGCAGAACACAAGGAGTAAAAGAGGGAAGGAAATGAAGAGGTTGCATGGCTGTGTGTGTGTGTGTGTGTGTGTGTGTGTGTGTGTGTGTGTGTGTGTGTGTGTGTGTGTGTGTGTGTGTATATGATTAATATGAACGCATCTGCCCCAGTTAGAGTGGTCGGGATTGCACGCATGTGATGCCACCACACTCAATGACAGACAAGGTGAGTGTGTGTGTGAGCCTTTGTGTGGTGCACATGCCGCCTACATACAGTACATCTCAGGCCTAATTGACTGATTGGATTTGATTTAGCGCCCCAGGAATGGCAGATTTGTGGGTCGATTAACCAAAGGGATGGGACGAGGGGGGGGCAGATTTATCCCAAAAAGAGAGGCCCATATTCAACCTCCAGCCTCCAGAAACATTCCTCGCGATTTATCAGCAGGCCAATATTTGCTCAGCTCATAATCAGAGACGGCGAGTGTGACGACGAGGGCTGACCTCAAAGAGGGTGGCAGCCGCTGCCTCGGGTTACCGTGAGCGGCAGGAGTGACAACGTTTTACGAGCCCAAAACAGAAAAAAACATCCGAATTTAAACGCACAGACATGGCTCCCCTCTCTGCCCCTGAAATTCATAAACAGCTTTAAAAAGGAGCAGAGCTAATTCTCCATTAATGATCATAATGCCTTGTAGCGATGTGTTTTCATCTGAAATGGGTCCCTTATGGCACCAGAACCCTATTAAAACTCTCCCTTTCTGTCTCCTTTTCTCTCTCTCTCTCTCTCTCTCTCTCTCTCTCTCTCTCTCTCTTTCTATCATTGTCTCTTTTCATGTTGACTTTGCTGTTGGCATGGATGCACACTCCCAGGCACTGAAAAAAAGCTCCCTTCTCTGTTTCAACATCAAAGAGGCCTTTCCAGTTGTTGTCTCTGTACGGGAGAGCCTCTCAGGTGATTCCTGAGGCGTGGGTGTGGTCCCCATTATTTACAGGTGAACACACCTGCCAGGTGCTCTCCATGTACACACACACACACACACACACACTGCTTTGTTTACAGGAGGCTGGTATCTTGAAAAATGACTTGGCAAGTGACACTACTTACATTATGTGCATAGAAGGTATAGTAAGTAGTTTTTTACTAGTACTCTATCCCAGTGGTGTGTGTGTGTGTGTGTGTGTGTGTGTTTGTGTCCAGAGAGAGCTAACTGAATACGGGTCCCCTTCAGAGAGAGGAGGTTTGCTTTGGTGGCTTTCACTGCAATGATGTGCGTGTGTGTGCTGCATTAAACACAACAGTCCTTCAGCTTATCTCCCTGACTGCATCATCCTGGGTGGAGTGGGTGGGACTCTCATTTATAGAGGTGGCGAGTGCTAATTTCAGTAAACTGTGTCAGGGTGTCAAGGGAGGGTCTCAACACATAGATCATAGAGCTTTTTTGACCACCTTTTTCTGTCGCATGGCCTCTTTCCTATTCTGATGTGGCCTGGCGCAGGCTCTACGATCAAGTAAGTCATTAAGAGTGAGATCGAGAGAGGAGAGTTCCATGGTGTGTGAGGATGACTGTGTATGTTAGTTTGAGATTCAGGACCTTCAGGGAGCAGTGACAGTGTTGTAGTATGAATAACCTTTTGTGTAAAAATGTTCATGTGCTACAGGCAGAATAAGAAATTCAACCCAAAACTCATTTTCTTCTTTTTCTTTTTACATCTGTGTCGCTGCATTTGTATAAGCCCCTGAATATGCAGGTGCATGTTTGTATGCAAGTATGCAAACTGCCGCTTTCATTTAGATTGAGTTAGGGACCGTTCGGTATTCATGGAATGGACCACCGGAGGAAAATAGGGGAGGGTCATGTCTTTTTATTCTTTGTTGAGGGGTGGGTCACCTAACTTTTTTTAGTCTAGGAGGGAGGGTCACCCAACTTTACTTTTGTGTTCATGAAAACAGCAAAATTTAGGCCGTTGCCCTCGCGTCTGATAGCCCTCGCACCTGGCCAAAGATGACATAAGCGTTTATTCTTTATTGTAGCCTAAAGCTTAACGAGGCCTAACGTCCCAAAACAACGATCAATGACCATCAATTTTCTCTCTCATATTGCTCCTCATAACCACCTGGCACGTCCGAATCCCAGGACATAACGCACTGGACCTCATAATAGGCTCGAGATATAATTCCAAAGGGGACAGATAGGCTAGGCCTACTGCATTTAAAACTTAAAAAGATTGAACAAACCTTCCCGACCTTCGAAATTGCGATCAGTGATTGGCATCGGGTGAATGAAGCTTTTCGAAGTTGAATAGGTTATTAAAAACTATTTGCGCACCTCCATGTCACAGGAGAGACTAGTGGGCTCGCCCTTCCATGAATTGAAAAAGACGTTAGTTTACCTGCAAGCTGGCCTATGATTTAATTGCTGAGTTTGTGGCAAGGTAAGCAAGAACATATTTTTTTTCTGAGTCAGGATATGGCGAGTCAATGTCATTTATTTGTCCAATACCTACAGACCATGGTGCACATCTTATCAATAGTTTGAATGTCGTGTTTCTGCTCATTGACAAATAGCGTTCAGCACAGTATTCGCCTTTGTTATTTGGTTTCGTGATGTAGGCTACCCTATGATTAACGGCTTATGGCCAAATATGTGACTCAGCTAATGTTAGGCTATAGGCTATACAATTGCGACGGCCCTGCAGCTCCTCCTAAGACAGCGGGGAAAAAGTTAAAATACGTGATAAACCCGGAAAAAGTTGACATAGGTTATGTTTCGGTCCCGGTGATTATTTGTTAAATTGTGCAAACGACAGCCTTTTCAAGGCATTTCAAAGAAGGAGTGGTAGCATGCAAGCTCCCAAATTGACCCAGTACAGAAGGCATCAATAAATTGTTGGGGAGGGTCATGCGTTTTTTCTCTTGGAGAATCACTTTGGAGGGTCATAGAAAAATTTCTTGCTGGCAAGGGAGGGTCACGTCTTTTTTGACTAACTCCGAAAATTCCTCCGGTGGCCCCTTAAATAAATAACTAACAGTCCCTTAGTGATTGATGAGTGTATGTGTTTGTATGGGTGTGTGTGTGGGTGTGTATGTGAGGCTTAGTCTTGTCCATCAGGTTCACCATCTCAGTCTATGAACATTAATACAGTGCCAGCTCTCTGTCAGGCATGGTACCAAATCATCACACCCACAACAACACACACACACACACACACACACACACACACAAACAATGGCACACACACTGCCCCAGACATGCAATCCAAGCAGGCAAGGCCCTGCCTGAAAATACACCGACAACAACAGCTCGTCTGACTAACAGATAATCATTTGTTATGGCGGTCTCACCACACACGCGTGTACTGCCAGCCAGAAATCTCAGACACCTGGTCATTACCCTTCGTGATAGATGAGTGAGCATAAACGTGTGTACACCGTAGTGAACATAGCTGTGGCAAGCGGTTTCTCAGACTCTGCTGCAGGCAGGTTTTGGGTCATCTGTGCTAACATGTACACGCAAAGAATGGAAAAACACAGATTCATCAGATGTGTAACAAGATGCTTTCAGTTCGACATCACCATCAGTAAATGGAAACTCACATGGCCT